>NC_080682.1:72064827-72365623 GCF_030445035.2 Dasypus novemcinctus | reverse complement strand
GTGGGGAGTGGGGTATATGGGAATGTCTTATATTTTTTAATGTAATATTTTGCGTGATTTATGTATCTTTAAAAAAGAAATGAAAAAAAAAAAAGAGCATGATCATTGAAATGAATCAGACCTGGAGTTTCTTCCTGTCTTCTTCATTCCCTGGCTCTTTGACACTGGGAAAAGGCTTTAATTTGTCTTACCTCAACTACCTCATCTTGACATTTGGAATACACTAATTCACAATATAGGTGCTGAACAATGTCACAGTCTATACTTGACCTCTTGTTGTCCTGGCCTTTTCTGGTCCCTGAGTAACCTAAAAAATAGTTAGTGTCATGATGCCTGAGAGCAACACCTTATCTCAGTCTCTTAAGTTTTATAAATCTTACTGAAGTACTCTCTCCCTGTTGTACTACAGGAAAGAAAATTTTGATGTCATCATTCTGAAGATGTATTCCTTTCAACATCCATGGAAAACAGCACTTGACATTTTCTTATTATACCAGTCTTTCCACATCTAAGACCAGTACCTCAATTTGAAGATCTCAGGATTACACCAGAAATGACTCTATGCCCCTATTCCATCAGACAATGATATTGGCTAGAAGGAATGGGTGATTACCAAGAATGTCTGAAACAAGTGATTTTTGAACTGCATCGTTAGTAGGTTAGGAAATCATTACTATAAATAATACAGTATAGATAAAATAGAACAGAGTAGGAAATAATAGAATAGAAACTGTCAGAATGCATCACACATGCTAAGAGTTAATTTTATGTTTTTAGTTACCTATATGCTTATGAGAGGGTCTCTGACATAAAATTTAATTCTGATTGTTTATTGTAGTAAAAAAAAAGTTAGTAAAGCACCGCCTTAAGCCAATTATCTAAAATAATGAAGAGAACAAAAGAAAAGTCTTTATGTAGATATATGGGCAGTAAAATATTGTTCCTTAAACAACAAATTCCCAAAGTAGATGGGAGATGGGGAGGTAAAGGGGGAGATATGCAGATTCTCAAATTCTCCTGCTTCCTGCTTGGCTTACTGCATTTTGTTTTAATATTCAGCTTGTTTTAGTATTCACCTTGATGTGAGTTATAAACACCTGTTCATTTTCTTCTTTGATTTAGTACCTTTCTTGAGATAAAAACTTGACCTGAAGTGTCCCTCTCCCTGTTCTCCACCTCGTAAAAATCCCACTCATACTTCGAGGCACAACTCAAATGTGGTGAAGCCTTGCCTCTTCCACCAGGCACATTTAATCACATTCCCCTCCAGGTACTCTCAGCACTTTGTTCACACTGCGAGGGGAGCATTTATCACATTTTATTATTATTGGTTTTATAGCCTCTGCTCTCTACTATTTGATTGTGAGCTTCTTGGGGAGGGGACAACGAGTTATAAGAGTTTTCAACTCCCAGCATGTTTTCTGTACACAGTAAGATGACAGAACTCTAAATGGAGACAGCAGAATGATGTGGCTAAGATTTTAGGGTCAAACTCTGGATTCAACTTGGTGGAAATCTGACCTTTGTTAATATATTTCACCTGCCTCAATCAGCTTCCTTATCTCACAGTGAGGATAACATGATAATGCACAGCATTGCTGTAAGGATGGAACTGAATTATACGTATAATGCACTTAATAGGTTTTTAATAAATTGGATTTATCATCATAATTGGTATTATTATTAATATCTTTGAAAAAGGGAGTAGAAAAGACTATTGGAGCTGGTGAAACAAACCCATATAGTAGGTGTTAGGAGTGAAAGTGATCTTGAGGTCAATAAATAAATATTAAGTTATGAAATATACCCTGCTTGATACCAGAAGGACTAGATGAAAAGTGAGAATTCCAGACATCTGGATGTTTAATATTATCTGCTAGGTTAATCATGTTAATTATTTTAGCTTTTACCTTTCCACTATATTTTATTATTATTATTATTTTTTAAATTTATTTTATTGATTTCTCTCCCCTTCTCCCTGTTGTCCACTCTCTGTGTCCACTCGCTGTGTGTTCTTCTGTGTCTGCTTGCAATCTTGTCAGGCAGCACTGGGAATCTGTGTCTCTTTTGTTTGCATTATCTTGCTGTATCAGCTCTCCATGGGTGTGGCACCACTCCTGGGCGGGCTGCACTTTTTTCTCACAGGGCAACTTTCCTTGTGGGGCACACTCCTTGCGCATGGGACACGCCTACGCCGGGGGCACCACTGTGTGGCACGACACTCCTTGCATGCGACAGCAGTGCACGTGGGCCAGCTCACCACATGGGCCAGGAAGCCTTGGGTATCAAGCCCTGGACCTTCCATATGGTAGGCCGACGCTCTATCAGTTGAGCCTCATCCACTTCCCGTCCACTATATTTTAAACTAAATTTTAGTGGGAGGTTGATGGGGAGGTGTGTGGGGAGTAAATTAACAGAATTTTGGTCTTGGAGACACCTAATAGACTTAGCCTTTGCAAAGTTAGAGCAGGGTTTCTCAACCTTGGCACTATGGACATTGTGGGCCAGATTATTCTCTTTTGTGGGGACTGTGCATTATAGGATGTTTAGCAGCATACCTGGCCTTCGTCCACCAAATGCCAGTAGTATACACACCAGTAGGACAGCTAAAAATATTTAAGGGAACTCTCAGTAACAGCATGTTCTGAACAAAGTAGAGAATAAAGCCATAAAACAAACATGAGTGATAATGTCCCTTTATTATTGACAGAACTGTGTTGGAGAACATGACTTTAAGTCTGTAAACCAAATTGGATGCTATTATTGAACCCAGAATAAGGTCGGCTTACTCACTGACACCCATGGAGGAAGATGTCATGAAGTTGGTGAGGAAAACTCATACATTCTGAAGACCGCTCACTCCTAAGAGAGAAGCAGGGTGGGCATTGAGATGTTTGGAGGATGCCCAGACTTTAATTACTCCTCCCCCTCCTTTGGATTCTAGATGCACAGAATCAAGTTATTTAAAAGCTTTGGTTTGTGAGACTGTCATCATTGTTCCACAGTTACCAGCTTTTATTTATTTTGATTTTTTTATGGTTAATTTTAATAGCGTAAGTCATACCTATTAACTTGCTACTCAAAACAAAAGCTAAAAATCTGACAGTAACCTACCTCTAGCCATGTGGTGCTTCCCATTCCATCCTGCTGCTTCTCCTACCAAAGGAAAGCAGCATCCTGACATTTTTTCCCCAAAATTTACTGAAAAATACCTATCTTTTATCCACTTACCCATCTTTTCCCCAGGATGGAATGAACAGAGGGCAGAAATGGATTTAATGAAAATCCCTCCTCAGGGAAATCAAGATGGAGGGAAAATTAATCCTTCTAACAGATGGCACTGAAATTTGTATGTTTCCTTGTTTTTTTTCAGGAGTTCAGGGTGTCCCCAGGAACTAAATACATGCCAGTAAAACTTTAAAAGGATCAAGCAAAATGTTTTGAATGGGGAGGTCTATTACTTTTATTAGTCTAAAACTTTTTGTCAAATTGAGCACATGGTGATAATATTAGGCCTCTGCAAATTCACCTTGTCATTTGGTTTCTCATAAGGCTCATATTCCATTTCACTTGCAGAAAATTTTTCTATATAAAATAATAATCTCTCTGCGTATTAATTTTCCTTCAACTTTGAGTTTTGTTATTTGATTTCCCTGAGCAATAAAAAGAATCCTTTTAAATATCAAATCCCTACCATCTTAGAGTTGCTCTAATCCCAACATCTCCCCCAGGGTAGTAAGGTATGAACAAATGGCACCATTATGACAGATTCAGGCTCGTTATGTCATTGTGTATCTGTAATTTATTTATGCCATACTTCACAAACTGGAAAATGGTGGACAAAGATGCAACATATTAAGTCACATAACCATTTTGCCAGAGCTTCTCTGAGTTTACAAGGGAGCTACGTTTCCAAGTTCCATGACAAACCATATGATGCTACTAAGGTCACCAAATCAAGGAAAGAATTAAGTGTGCCCTCACTAAGGAATAAGTTCCAGAGAACAGGGATCTTTCTTCTTTATTCATGGCTGCATCTCCAGCATGTATAACAAAGTAGTTCATAATAGTATGTGTTGCTATCTGAAAAAGCAGAGTGCTAGTGATAACAATAGTCACATCTAGTTTGTGACCACATGTCAGGTGCAGGGCCCTGGGTGGTTCATGTTGGTAATTTAATTTAACTCTCCCGTCATGGGTATTATTATTCTTGCCATTTCTGCTTTGGGAAGGAGAAAACTGATGTCCATTGGAGTGAAGTAATTTTCTATAGCTCACACAGCTAATAAATTTAGAGCAAGAACTTAGATCATGCAGTTTCTCCCATCCCATCTCCTCAAAAGCTAAAAAGAGAATGTAGTGGTCTCTAGCTTCCTTTTTCAGTTCTGTCATCAACTAAGTAATTTTTTGCATATTTTGGGCCTTCTGAATATCAGAGCCCTTTAAAATGTAGGGTTTGTAGTTGATCAAAAAAGCCTATCCAGATATAAATAATCCACCTATACTCTTTTAATAGGATTTGACAGTGTGTTTTGATGTTTTATGAGGTATTCAGAGAAAACTTGCATTGACTTTCTTAACTTCCCAGAAGTAATTTAAGTTTTGGGTGACATGTTCTTTATTTGCTTTTATGTTTTTAGATTTGCTTTGCCATATTAGCTAAGGTTTAAGTAGTAATGAATTTCTTGTCTATTCCAGATAAATTCCATTAAAAAATGGTGTGTGCCTAGATTTGACAAAATGTGATGAGGCTAGGTAAAACTGGAAGTTAGATAATATATACATGAACTTAAACAGCTCCCTACCCCCTTCTTTAATGCAATATGTGTAATTTGGACAGATTGTTTCCTTTAATTTTTTAGACAATTCTCTTAGAAATTATGGCATTTTTTAAAAAGGGGATAAACCTGCCCATGTGAATATCAGATTATAGACAAACCTACATTGTAACATACTAAGAGGAAGTAATGCTTTGGAGCCAGAGATTTTTGCTAGAATCTTTGCTCTTCTGCTTATCCTGTACAAGTGACAGGGCATTTGATTTCTGAGTCCCAGTTTCTCCATTTTAAAATTGGATACAATAACACCTCTCTGATACTTCACTGGTGAGGACAAAAGCTACTCTTAGTAACTGAATCGAGAATAAATAACAAGAGACACCTTAACCCATCATGCTGAAACTGAGCACCTTGTATGATGGGTTTAAGTTGTTGGGATATTAAACAGTTTGTTCCTGATCCATGCTGCACAGATAACTATAATTTATTAACTTAATTTACAAAGCACGTATATAGGGAAGCGGATGTGGCTCAAGCAATTGGGCTCCTGTGTACAATGTGGAGGGCCCTGGTTTCAATTTCCAGGGCCCCCTCATGAAAAGCAAGTTCGCCCATGTGGTGCTGAGAACTGGCACAACAAGATGATGCAAAAAAAGATACACAGAGGAAAAACAGTGAGAGACACAGCAAACCAGTGGAGCTAAGGTGGCTCAAGCAATTGAATGCCTCTCTCCCACATCAGAAGGCCCCAGGATTAGTTCCAGGTGCCTCCTAAAGAGAAATGAGAAAAGAAGACAAACACACACAGAAGAATGTGCAGCAAATGAACACAGCAGACAGTGAGCCCAAGTGGTGTGTGTGTGGGGGGGCTAAATAAGTAAAGCTTTAAAAATGAACTAATGAAAAGTACATAACACTCATAATATGCCAGATAGTATTTTAAGTCCCTCAGAAATATTAATTCATTTCATCCTCATTGCACTCTAATTATTATGATAACTCTGCATTCCTTGAACATCACAAGCATCTCATGTTCTCTTCCATACCATCATTTTATTTAAGGATGAGTAAATCAAGGATACATACCTATAGGAAGCAGCCCCGAGTCTCCTAACCAGGTCTTCAGATTCTAGATCTAGAGCTGCTTTGACTGTGTCAAAGGAAACCCAAGCTAAACATCCTGTTTCCAAGGCCTTGCATTCTTTTGGTTCACTTGAATTTTTTTCTTACCACCTGTTAGTCTTTGATTTTTAGCTTGCAAAAATACTTTACTTTTCTGATATTAACTTTGTTGAAGAGCTGTAATTTAAATATCTTTCTTGAAATGTAATTCACTAGAGCCCACATGGTTTGATTTTAGAGACAAGAGATTTTATGTACATATGTATACATATATTTATATACCATTTGGTTTCTGTGTTGAACATACCTGGACAGATATTGTCTAAATCTTTGTTGCACAGACTAAGTGTAGTAAGATGCTTAAAACAGGAAGTGATATTCAAATTCCAGGTGCACACTGCCTTCTGGCAGAGGCAAAGGTGCTCCCAATTAATTGCCAAAGCTACAGAATGTTAAATCATCCAGGTTATATTAAACAATGTGGAAAATGATAATATCATGAGGTGGTCTATGTACCTGAACTAGCATTCAACTGTCTAAAGACATCATGTGGCTCTTGGAATTTAGAGCCATATTATTTATATGACAGTGGCAAAATACAACCATGACATTTTTCCAGGGTAACATTTTCTAACTGCAATTAAAAATAAAAACATTTGCTCACTTAGCTTTCATGGTAATAAAAGAAACCCTGGGTTAACAGTTGCAGCCACCTTTAAAAATGAGAAATTTTGCAGATTTAGTACACTAAATTATTTGTTTTCCAGCAAGGTTTGGTAATAAATTATTCTTGTGGAATTGTCTGAGCAAGAGTTTTCCTCCCAAGAAAATCTGTAAAATGTGGATTAATTCACAAATATTTTACAAGCATTTATTACATGCTCAGATACCGGGGGTAGGATAGTATGGTGAACGAAAGCGATTATGCTATTTGCCTTCATATATCTTATTGTCCAGTGGAGGAGACAGGAAGTATTAATCAGTTATATGTAAATGTACAATTTTGTTTTAATACTCAAAGGAGAGGTACCTGTAGCCATGCTATGCTATGCAAGTGTACAATTAGGGGAAATAACATGATCTGGGAAGACTAGCAAAGCAGCATTGGAATGATGGTTGGGATAACTCTGCAATGCTTATCTAAATGGCTTAACAAAGCACACACTCTTTGAACAAGTGTTTTGACAATGAGGCATTTTCCCTAATGAAATAATTGAGGGTGTAATAAGCATTTTAGTTGCAAGGGCAAGACATTGTTTTTGTTATCAAAATATTGGAAACATCTTAAATATTCAAAAGTAAGGGCTGTTAGAAGCCTTTTAAAAATAATGTAAAAATGTTTCTATTGCCATAATGTAAAAATGTTTCTATTGCCATGAAAGATGTTTAGTGAAAAAGAGGAGGCTCCAAAATATTATTTAAAAAGCCATTGCCTTCAGCCCAAGCCTACCTTTTCTAGTTAACTAAATTTATCCTATTTGATTTCAAATATATTACTACTACTACTACTATTGATAGTAACAGTAATAGCTGCTAAGGTTATCTACCCACTAAGACATGCCAGGCCCTGGACTAAGTGCTTTTCATCCATTATTTCAGTTTATTTTATATAAACCAGTGAAATAGGTCTTATTAAATTTATTTCTTTTTTTTTCAGAATTTTTGAATACCTTAACACAGATATATATTCCCTGTGCAACAGAGAAGAATTATCTGTTTCAATGCTCATGCTGTTTACCATGAATTTCCTTTGCCATTTTACCAAAGAGAAATCCCTTGTTCTTTTTCCAACAGCATTCTGCGAAGAGGGCTGCAGATATGGTGGGACCTGCATAGCTCCTAACAAATGCACTTGTCCGTCTGGATTCATGGGAAGCCACTGCGAGGAAGGTAAAGACCCCAGGTGTTGAATAACCTGGCTTGTATTATTGGGTGGCAATAAGGGAAAAAGAGAAAGAGAGACAGACTGAGGGAATAGAAGCTCTTCATATAGTACTGAGAGTTGAGTTGATACTTTCTCTTTTGATGGTAGATGTTCCTCTCCCAAAGTGGGTAACATCTGATTACTGCATAATAGGTATCTTCTCTCTGAAAACAGAGCTTCATTTGCCCTCCCTCCAATCTGTCTGAGGTCAAGTCTTTTCTCTGCTGCAGTTTGCAGTGTGAGTTTTTAGTGCTAATTAGAGATAAAGCCTGATGAACTGACCTGCTCCACTTATCACCAATTGGGTAGCGTCACACACAGTTATTGGAATTATAACAATCTGCTGCGTCACCAGAATCTAAATTAGTAGCACATACTTCTTGCATAAAAGCACATTAAATAACTCCAGTGGCAGGTTTATTGGTGTGCTTGGCATTTTATTCTAATATTGGTTTATTAGGATCATTATCATTCATAGACCTGGTAATATAAGCCAATTAGTATTGGTGAGATTTTATTATGTGCATCTTTCTGTTGGCAACAAATGAAGAATTTATCTTTGGTGCTATTTGGTGAAATTCAACTTTCTCATTGCTTGGAGAAGTTCTTACTGTGTGCAGATCAAAGCTGATGTTTAATGACAATATCTGCATCAACACAAGCAAGATGTTTATGCAATGTAAAAGTGGTTATGTTTGCTTCCGTTTATTTTTCCCTCAATATTAAGGAAAAAAATCACTGTCTTGTGTTTTTCTACATGTGGAATATCACACCTGATGTCAGAGCATCACATAGAATAATGGAAATAAGATTCTGCAGTCTCATTATACCAATCAGTAAATGAGGGATGTCTTCCTGCCAAAGATCTAAGAAAATGAAATCCTGTTCATTTTCCTTCTTGTTTAGAGGTTTCTCAACCTAGATAATAAATTAAAAATAAACCCATTTATTATACACCCCCTGACAATGTATTACTTTGCACTGTATGTATATTTATATCCTCTTAAAAACTTGTCAAAATTTGACTATATAAATTATTCAACAAGGAACTCAATAAATGATATTTGCACTATTTTTTTCAACATTTTTGTAATGCTATCAACAAACAAATCACATTTATTAAATAATTATTAACTGGTTTGTCCTTAAAAGAATCATAAAATTACAGCCACACATATAGCCAAGTATGGCCTTTGAGCAGGCATGGTAGTATTGACACATGGAACCTAATAATTCTTGTTGAAAGCAAAAAAATGTAATATTGACATTGTATGTATGCCTTTATTACAGTGCATTTGCTCTTAATTAGGCCCCCAAAAAGGAAAAAATATCTAAAGGATCCTCATTATTTCCTCTAGAACTGCTGTAGTATCCCTAAAATAATTATATAGGAATAAATGGTATTGAATGGTAAGGATGATAATGTGATGATGGATACTACTCCTGAGATACCATTTATTATGTTCTAATTATGTCAGGCCTTTTAAATGAATATATTAACAGTAAGAACAAATGTTAGAGATAGATGCTTTTACTCCTATTTATTATATGGCAAAGCTAAACTTAACCAGGTTAAATAACTTCTGCAGTACCACAGAGCCAGTAGCAGAGTTGAGAATGAAACACAAGTTGCATTCCTTAAAGTCTATAATATCAACCCTTGCATGTATTTCTTAAAGGACAATACATGGACTTCCTGCTAAAATACACCTTCATGTTGTAGAAGTCGAGAGAGGTTCAATTATTTGTGTATAGAAAGACCAGGACTCAGGAACGATTTTGAGAAGGAAAAAATGATTTATTGACGGCCAGCTGGACTCAGGAGCTTTCTGTTTCAAACCCGAACCCCGAACAAGAATTTTGAATTCCTTTTATACAGAGAGGAAGGGTCAAATCATTCTTTTGTTTCAGTGCTCAATAGGCTTGAATTAGCATATATCTTCCACATCCTAGGTAAGCTTTTAGCATGGACTTTATACATTCTAGATAAGCTTTTAGCACATTTGGTTTGCATTTTCCCTGAATATTTAAAGTTTATAGAGTTTGCATTGCTAAACTGTTTCCTAGGACTGGAGTCGTTGCCACGGTCACCAAGGGCAGGACGGCAGCCTCTTACCATCCCACACCCACAAGTCAGGATACAGACAGCTTAGGTTATCTATGAAGAGACCAACAGCCTCCCACCCATAGCCCACATCATTTTCCCCCCTTATGCCGAAGCTTAACTTGCTAAGCTTTGGCATAATTATTTTTGGAGCTATGAGGTGGGTGGCTGTTTGTTGTTTTGATTGATCACTTTACTTATCAATTTTCAGAGTAGCATCCAGGATTCTGTTTTCAGAAGTTTAGAAGTTTTCATTTCGGACAGCAGAATCCTGGGGCAGGGCCTCCCTGCAGTTATCCTGGGGCCACTGGCGCTCACGTGGATTTCCAGTCAGGCTCCAGATCCATCTATTAATTTTATTTTACCTTTAAAGAGTACACCTTTAATCTTAAAGGGGTGCTGAAGGGAGATGATCTCTTTTCTGTAACTGCTTCCTGCTGGCCATGGGCTGTAGTCATTGCCTAACAAGGTGTAAAACTCTTATTTTATTTTAACTGGAATAAGATGGATCTGGCATTCTGTACAAAGCTGGATGAAATTTTCACATGCTTAATAAGATGTTCATTCTGAAAGAAACAAACTTAATTAGAATTTTGGAATACCAGTTTTTAAAAGAGGACATTGGATTACAGAGGTAGACAAGGTTAGGTGCTTATAGAGACGGCACCCGTTTTTTAAAAGCTGGTGGGAACAGTATATATCTATATATCTATATATTTTGTTTTTAAGTTATTTATTTTCAGAGAGAAATTGCAACAGATACTTAGCTTTGTTTTGAAGACGCATTTCAGGTTGTTTAATGATTGGCACTCATGTGCTCTGTTAGATGCTCCTGGTGAACTGGCACCTTTTGGGCAGTTGGTTTCATTCAGGATTAGTGTACCAAGTTGGAAATGTTCTTAGTTTTAGCTGTGGGAGTGATCAGAACTATAGAATAAAGTTTTTAAAAAAATTTTGGTTTTAATTGTACAGTTTCCGGTAATTTTGACTGTTCAATAGGTGACTCATTATTAGCAAGCAAGCCTCATTTTTCCTATACATAGAGTACAGTAGAATAGTAAGTTGGCTGGGACCGCTACCTTATTTTATAGACATGTTTATTAATTACTTAGAAAATGAAGTTACCAGGAATTTAACATGTCTAATATATTTTTCAACCTGATCCAGGATAGAAAAGATAATGTTATAATTATTAGGCATATATTTAGTATAGGATAAAAGTATAGCATTTTAATTAATATATTACTTAATGCATAAGGATTCTGAGTTGCAATTAATGGTTTAAGTTTCGGGTTTGTTAATACCTTACATGTTATCTGTCCATGGGAGCGGGCCATAATGCCAATTGCATTTAAGTTTTACTTAGAGTATCCTGGTAATCATGGCTCCACTTAGCATGTTCTTCACACAGTGAGTAAGTCACAGCATCGTTGATACTAAAGAGAATTTTCAGTATTCTACTATCCTGGTGCATAGTGCTCTCTGGCACTATGGAACAGTGCCATTCTGGAGGCTATATCTATTGTACACTTGGCTGTACTGAGTCATCATTGGCTGCTGCAGGAGCTTGAAAATGCAACATAGTTTCCGTCGACTTCAGGAGCAGAACCAGAGGCTGATACAGCAAATATTTCTATTTGAGGGGTTAGTGACCAGCCCAGTCAATAACTCACATGGAGAGGCAACCTGCAGTGTTTTCAAGGCCTGGTTTGAATGCATAAGAGAGTTCGACAATGTTAAAGTTTATCTCTTGTTTTAATATATATTTTAAACATTTCAGTGCAACACATCATATATCAAATGACTTTGTTTACTTATACAATTTTACCATGGAGATAATAGTAGGTATTTTACTTTAGTAATAGAGGAAAAAAACTATTTTTCATTGTTAAAATGAAAACGGAAGATTCCTAATAGAATCAAGGTAACTTTTCATTACCATTTACTTAAATATGCACTTTGCGGTAGCCTTCACACAGGTTTTATTATCACAAAGGTATTCCTTGCTACCAATATCAATCCAGGTGTTTAGTTAATAATGACTTCTAGAACTAGAACCATTTAAATGTTTTCAATTTGGGAGATGTTTTTACAACCTTTTTATAATTGACCACAACCACATAGACTAGTTACTTTACATTTAAATAAACTTATTAAATTACAATTACCAACCAAAGAAGCATATTTATTTAAAAGAGCATTTTTCTTCTTTAGCTTAATTTCATTAACATGAACTTACAATTTTCATTACTCCAAAGATTTTGTACATATAATGTTAATTTACTTAATGGTAATTTATAAATTAAGGGAGATTACACCCAAGCTAAATAAAATTGAAACAATTATAGTTTATGCAGGGAATGTTCTCTTTCTTTTCTTTACAGGGAGCTAAAACTCTTTTCTTTGTTTAAGTTCTGAAATGGAATAATTTTTAAATGCATACTGACTACGAGGTTCCAAAACACATTACAATCACATAATCCAGGAAAGATCTCTCCATAGCTTTTTATGGACCTTCCTTTACTTACTGAAATTTGGCAACAGAACCACTAACCACTCTTATTTTAAGGCTGTCAAAGGTTTAAACTGGGGAATTACAGGGCAAACTAATTCTTAATTCCTCAGCCTAGTAGATGCAACCTGCCACAACTAGTCCCGGCCTCAAAGCTCTTGCAAAAAGAAGGCCCTTTTCCAATAGTTCCTATAATCAGATTTATATATGACCTTTCCATCCTGCTTAGTCTAATTTGGGCTCCAGGAATATTAATTCACATACATAACTGCATATTTAATTTTTAACAATATGAATGGAGCTCTTTTAAGAATTTTCTTTTGTTAATTTGATATTATCATCCTGATGTATAAAGATATACACTGAGCAAATAGGCAGACACAAATAGAGTTAAACACAGAAACACAACTCGTTGTTACTTATAATTTACATTATTTTATATACTGTTTAGCTTAATTTGGGTTCCAGAAATATATATTACTTATATAACTGCATATTTAACCCCAACAATTTGAGCAAATAGGCAGACATGAATAGTTTGGACACAGAAACATAACTTAGTTACTTAAAACTTTCATTTTTACAAAATAAGTGTGACTGCAAAACATTTCAAAGACTCCTGAAAGGTTTTCTTAATTTGCACTATGACCATGCAGTTTTACACAAGAATTTTGTTTCTTAACTAATGGCTTATAACCAAAATGCTCCCAATGTTTTAACTGTATATTGCCAAATAACCTTGGGAGGCAAAATTGTCCCTTGCTCTTTGAGAACTACCAGTTTAGCTATAGCATTTCTTTAAATCTTTTGTAAAAATATATATTCTGTTTTCAAAGGTAAATGTATCTCAGTGTTATTTGATGATAGCATCCAAAACCATAAGCATTTTATAGGGGAAAAAAAAAGCATTTTTAAAGTATCTCTGGAACATTTTTAAAAGTGCATAGGACTGGGAAGTGGCTGTGACTCAATCAGTGGGGCTCCCATTTACCACATGGGAGGCCCTGGGTTCGTGTCCCGGGGCATCCTTGCGAAGGCAAGCTCATCCACATGCCGCGGAGCACCGCTGGGCCGGGTCACAGACGCTGCAGAGAGCCAACTCAGCAAAGTGATGCAACAAAAAAGGGAGACAAGCAAAAAAAAAAAACCACACACACACACAGAAGAGTGCATAGCAAATAGACACAGAGAGCAGACAGCATGAAAAAAGCCACAAAGGGGGTGGGGGGATTTAAAAAAGTGCTTAGGATTTACTATAATTAGAAAATTCTTGACTATTCTAGAGCCAGAGATAGTCTGCCATCCATCATGTGCTATGTGGGGCACTTCTTATAGTCTTAGGAATCAAATTGTTCCAGAATCTGGGCCTGCTCTAAGTCTACCCTCTCTCACTGATGGAGCAAACATGCAGATGCTGCAGATCCATCCAAGGAAAATGTGACTACAACATTTAGGTTTATAATTGGAGATGGTGTCCAGTTGTCTGGGTTCTTGACTTCATGGTGAGAAAGAATTCAAGGATGAGCCACAGATTAATTAAGCAAGTACAGAATTTATTGGAGGGTAAGGCAAGAGATCAGAAGTGTACCCCCAGACATGAGGCTAGGCATTCTCAAGAAAGAGAAATCCAAAGTTCTGCCATGGGGTCCCTTGTTTTATGGAGATACAGGAGTCCAGGGCCTGTGTTGATTGGCATATTTGAGCAAAGCAGGGGAAATTTGTTGGGTGATTTGATTCTCTAAGAGGGCTAGGGGTTGTTGTCTGGCGGTGATTGGCTTCTGGCTGCTGTCTACGAGCTCTGCAGGGCATGTTTGCTGGTGGTGATTGGTCTCTGGTCATTGTCCATGAAAGCTGAAAATGGGTGGGTAGGGGTGGTACCCTTCCTGCCCCTTCCCTCTTTCCATCATGGTAGAATGATGTTGCTGGCTGCCTTCTGATAACACAGCCCTTAGGTGTGTGCTGTAAGCTGCAAGGTGTGTGCTGCTTCTCCTGCCCCTTCATAGCTTGCCTGTGTGACTCAGCAGGCTAATGCTAGTAAACAGGCCAATGCCTCAGTTTCTCTTATTAGGTTTTCTGACCCCTTCTTCCTTTGGTCCCTATTTTATCCTGCCTTGGGTTCTGAAGGAAGAGAGAATCCTTTTATCTTATTTTTAAAAGAAACATTTAAATTTATGTAATGAGAAGATAATGTCTCTTCTAATATGTTTTAGTTTGCTAGGGCTGCTCTAACAAAGTGCCACTGACTGGATGGCTTAAAACAACAGAAATACACTGTTAAACACAGTTCTAGAGACAGGAAGTATAAAGTAAGGTGTCAGGTGGGCCATGCTACCTCTGAAGTCCATGTGGAAGAGTCTGTTCTAAGCCTCTCTCCTGGATTCTGGCTGTGGACAGCAATTGTATGCATTCCTTGAGTTGTAGTATAACTCAATCTCTGCCTCCGTTGTTACATGTTACATGGCATCATGTCTATATTTCCTCTCTACTTCTTATAAGAATGCCACTCACATCAGATAAAGGGCCCAACTTTCTCCATTTTATCTTGCTTCATTCTGTCTGCAATAACCTTACTTCCAAATATGTCACATTCTGAGGTACTAGGAATTAGGACTTCAACATTTGGGGGTGGGTGGGCACAATTTAACACATAAAGTATTATAAAACTAATATACACACATCTTTAAAAAAGGAATTTGCTCTAAAATGTTGTCTCTTTATAAGGACTACTCAATCAATCACTTTTAGTAGGAGTTCGGGCTAGGCTATAAATCAGGATGGTTTTTTATGGTACTAGAGACAAACCCACATTTATTTATGATTACACTGCTTTCCCCTACTTTCATACAATTGCATGGACATGAGATATCCAGAATCAGTGTCTTATGAATCAGGTTGCAAGATCTGGACAGAACCAGGCAAACTATAGACTAGAACACAGTCTAGAAGCATGAGAAGACATGTTGATATTATAAAAAAATAGCAGAACTTGAATTTTTCCCATAATTACTTCAGAAATAGGTTTGTTTACTATAACTATTATTCAATAAACTCACTGGCATTCTCACAGTCTCCAAGTTTTTCCAAAGCATTTTAATGACGTGATCAAGAATATTCAGGGGAATCAATAAACAGCAAAAAAGTTTATCCAATAATAATATAATTGTAATATTTGTTATCCTGTTTTGCTTAACTGAATTTTCTAATTTTTATATAAGAAATATATATCATGTTTATAATATGAAATGAATGTTTTAAAAAATTTAAAAAGAACATAAATTTCATAAAAAGGCCTTCTTTTTATCAGTTACTGGGAGTCTTTTAACCTTTTCCGAAGGAAAATGACTTTTTGCAAGGCCATTTATCCTATTCTTTCCCCTGTGCTTCAGGGAATTGCAAATATGTAAACAGAGAGTAGTAGTTTGCCCTGAGTATATTACCTATCTAACAGATAAAAGAATAGCCAGAAGAAGAAATTTCTACATCCTTTAAAATTTTAAATCATGGCCCTATTTTGGATGAGCCCTATCAGCATTCATCTGATATGCTATTCTGTCTCCCTCTGCTTTTGGGGGAGATTCTGAGAGTTTTTAAGAAAGAGGATAATAGTTTCATTCTCATAGAAGAGGAGAAGATGGAGATACCCTGTTCTATTTCTCCTATATCCTCTCTGTGCATCACAGTAGTGTGGGGAGGTCATCAGGGAGGAGGATGAGTCGAAAAGTACCTCTTCTAATTCAGAGCAGTCAGGGGAGTTATTTAGCTTTTCTCAACTTGGGCTTTCTCTGGTTGCCTCGCACATGGTGGTGCATGCTCAGTTACTGGTGACTTCTATTATTAATGTTGCTGCTCCTGTTGTTCAACTAATAGGTGTCTAGAGAGGAGCAAGCAGGACTTTTATAGCATCTTTAAAAAGGGGAAATACAGGGATCTTGGGGTTTCTCTGAGTTACCCCATCACCAGTTGAACCCACTAATGAAGGGATGGACACAAATGCTCTTTTTAAAATCCGTTAAGGTCAGATTAGTGTGAATTTAGTTGGGGAACTCTCTGAAATGGATATTTTCAGAAATTGAGAATGGCAAAGGAGAGATATTAGACTGGAGGATAACACCCCAAACCCATAAACCCTGAAATCATTCATCTTTAGAGCAGCTGAGAAACCTTGCCTTCATTCAGTACTCACTTCCTCTCCTCATTTCCATCTATTCAAAGTTCTTCTTTTATAGGCTATGAGGAGGAAATTGTGCTAAACACCCAGCATTTCCCTGTGCCTCCAAAATGGTGTTGGCTCTTAACTCTCAGAGCTACTTGAAACCATTTCAAAAGCTGCCCTTGGTCCTCCTGGGATGACTATTATTTCAGATTTCAGACATAAGGAAAATAAAATACCTCAAGCTATTTTCTTCCTTATCTCCTTGAAAAGAGTAAGTTTCCAGTCATTTCAATGTAACTATGAAGCATGATGCCTTTTGTTCACAAACAGGGGTTTGGACTAGAAATTAAAGATGCAGTTCAGGGTAGTAAAAAGAGCACTGAACTGAAGGACAGAAGCCTGAGTTCTGATAGTAGACCTGCCATCATGAATTGTTCAACCTCTGTGAACGGAAACTCTTGATAGCCTACTGCGTATCTGTTATGAGTCACAAACTTTTGCAGTTGTTACTTTTTGTGAGCCAGGTAGTTTCATCCATATTGGAAATATCTGACAGCATGTATAAGTGTCATTCAATCAATAGTGGAGTTGGTTCAGTAATGACTGAACCAAAATCTTCTATTCTTTCCATTAATATTTGCTGTCTCTTGATTGCTTTACCTGTACCCAAGGGCAATTAAACCTAAGAAATTGTAAGGGAGGTCAAATAAATTACATTTCCCTGTGAGTAATGACCCATGATTTCCTACTTGATTATATGCACCCTTTTTTATATTTCTTTCAACATCTTTTTAGGAACAAAGTGAACGAAATAGTGGTTAAGAGCACAATCTCTGGAGTTATACTATTTTGGCTTAAATTGAAGTTTTACCACATACCAAGATCTGTGAAAGTGGATTATATATAGTTAATATCTCTAAGCTTCAGTGTCCCATTAAAAATGGGATATCAGTATTACCTACCTCATAAGAATATTATGAGATTAAATGAGATAATCCATTTAAATCAATTGGTAGATTGCCTGGCTCATAGTAGTTGTCTAGAAATGGTAGCTACTATTAATTGTATACCTATTTTTACCCTAAGGTAAAAGTGAGGCTCACAAATAATAGGCTACTTCCTCAAGAGCATTCAGGTAAATGGCAGAGCCAAGCTGTATTAGTCAGAGCTCTTCAGAGAAACAGAACCAAGAGGATGGATAGGGAGGTAGGTAGATAGATAGATATATAGACAGACAGACAGACAGACCAATAAAAAGGTTCATTATAAGGAATTGCATCATGTGACCTCAGTTCTTGCTTTTAAGACCTCCAACTGATTGGATGAGGAGACTACCCATATTGCTGAGGGCAATCGCCATTGTTGAACATAGGCACAATCAACTGATTATAGATGCAAATCCCATCTATGAAATACCCTCACAATAGGAAGCAGGCCAGTGCTTTAACAACTGGACACCATAAACTAGCCAAGCTGACACATGAAATTTTCCTCTATACAAGATTTACATCCATTTTTTGCTGAAGGCTCTCTATTCTTTACATCAGCCCTTATAGTCCCTCACTCTACTGTTCAAAGATAAAGTGCTATTATTCATGACATGTTCTCCACCTTATATTCTGTTGGACTGATAAATATATTATGTGATTTCTTATCAAGCTAATACATATTAATTTATGCAACAGAATTCTGCTGTGGGGAGTGAGTTAATTCAACACCTGAAATAGTGGCATGCTTGACTCAGGCATGGTCCCCAGGAAAGATTTTCTACTATTGTTTATTCCCATTTCTTGGAGTTGAAATTAAAAGATTTCACACCAAGCCCTTGTTATTGAAAGCATAGCTGGGCTTGTACATAAGCAGATCTGAGACTTCATTGAGGAGGCTACCCCATTTGTCCAGCTATAAATATTTCCTTAGTTCTTTGATAATTCCCAAAATTGACTTAAGAAAGGCAAACACTCTAATTCTGCAGTTTGGCATCAGGAAACCTAGATTCTTTTCCTAGATTCTACTATTTACCACCTATGTGACTTGAGACAAACTGGGTTTCTCTATGTAAAATGGGAGCAGTCCTATCCAAGTGTGTATACAACATCTGAAACTTATATTATCTTTCATCATGTAATTCTAGAAAATAATCAAACCTAGATTCTTTTCCTAGATTCTACTATTTACCACCTATGTGACTTGAGACAAACTGGGTTTCTCTATGTAAAATGGGAGCAGTCCTATCCAAGTGTGTATACAACATCTGAAACTTATATTATCTTTCATCATGTAATTCTAAGAAAATAATCAAAATTGGCACATAAATTATGTTTGAGAATATTCTTAGTATCTTAAAAATATGGCATTTTAAATAATAATGATACATTTGTAAGCAACGTAGATATATAACAATAAAAAGTAGTGAGGGAAGCGGATTTGGTCCAATGAATAGGGCGTCTGCCTACCACATGGGAGGTCCAAGGCTCAAACCTGGGGACTCCTGACCCGTGCGGTGAGCTGGCCCACACGCAGTGCTGATGTGTGCAAGGAGTGCCGTGCCATGCAAGGGTGTCCCCCGTGTAGGGGAGCCCCATGCACAAGGAATGCACCCCGTAAGAAGAGCCACCCAGTGCGATAAAAGTGCAGCCTGCCCAAGAATGGCACTGCACACAGGGAGAGCTGATGCAGCAAGATGATGCAACAAAAAGAGACACGGGTTCTGGGTACTGCTGACAAGAGTACAGGGGGACACAGAAGAACACGCAGTGAATGGACACAGAGAGAAGACAACTTGGAGTGGGGCGGGGAAGGGAAGAGAAATTTTTAAAAAATAATAAATAAATAAATCTTTAGAAAAAAAGTAGTGAAATAAGTTATGGGTAACTCTTCTATAGACCCTTTAAAACCATGTCATAAAGGACTATTATCATGGACTCTAGAATCAGACGGCCTGGTATTCAGGCCTAGCTCTGTGATATTTGAAGTTTCTTAAATCTCAGTGCTTTAGTTTCTTGATATATAAAATGAGAACAAAAGTAGTACTGTCCCAATGGAGAATATTATTTAAAAATGCCCAGTATATGGTAAGCACTCAGTAAGCACTGGATATTTTTAAAGAAAAATGTCACATTAAAAATGATCCATCTATCCCATGGGATCTAAACCCCTCTCAATCAGAAATAGAGTGGGCATCACCATCCCCAAATTCTCAGGATTGGGGAATGAACAGTGGACTAAAGGGAGCTGAGGTGGCAGAAGAGCTTGAGCACCTCTCTCCCACTCAGAAATTCCTATGATTGGTTCCCGGTGCTGTCTAAAGAGAAGATGAGCAGACACAGAAAAATGTACAGTAAATGGATACAGAGAGCAGATGAGGTGGTGGGGAGAAATAAAAAAATAAAAATCTTAAAAAAAAAAAAAAGACGAGAAAAGAAGACAAAAAGAGAAATAGATACCGAAGCTCACACCAGCCAATGGATACAGCAAAAACAGCAAGGTGAGGGAGGGGGTAGGGGAGAAAAACAGTGGACTAAAGTAGACTTATTATTATTTTTTATTATTCTCTTATATACTAGTATTATTCTAGCAATAGAAGAACTTGTGTCATTGGCATAAATGCAGTGGTCATAGAGGTTCTGAGAGGAGGGAGAGGGAAGGAAAAGTATAATATGGGGACATTTTTGGGACATTGGAATTGTCCTACATGACATTGCAATGATGGATAAAGGCCATTACACATGTTTTCAAAACTTATAAAATTGTGCTGGGCAAAGTGTAAACTCTAGTTCGTGGTTAGTAGCAGTGCTTCAATATGGGTTCATCAATTTTAACATGTTTTATGCTAATGAAGGACGTTGTTAATGTGAGAATGTGTGGGAGGCAGAGGGGTGGGGCATATAGGAATTCTCTATATTTTTTATGCAACATTAATATAATCTAAAATTTATTTAAAAATAAAAATCATTTTTAAAAAGGATAAAAAGAAAAAGCTTCATTTAAGGAATTAATTCAATATTATCCTATAGATAAATAAAAGCACATCTTCCCCTTCACCATCCTGCCTCAATCTGCAAAGTCTGTAGTGAGAAGGGGTCATGACCAGCTTCTCTTCTCTTTCTTCCTATACCGCCTTTTAAAATTCACAGGTGTGAATAATCACTCTAGGATCAGCTCCAGGGTGAGAGGGTTTTATGCAAATAGAGTAAGTTCTCACTTAACCTGTACCGTGGTCTTCTAGGATTGGGGCCCTCTGGATGGGAGATAAGCATAGTTGCTGGCTCTTCCTTTTGTGGGGTGCTTTGGTGAGCGTCTTGGATCACTGGGGACTTCCAAATGAAGCTCCCTTGACTTGGGCAATGCTTTCATTCTACTGCAGCTAAGCGCCTCCTCCTTAGCTGCTGGGCTTTTAAGGTACAACTTCTCTGCTGTGGTCCCTTTACCCTGTCAGATTTACATGTGATTAGCACAGTGACTGGCTTTTATCCCACCATCAATCCAAGTTCCATTCTCTCCTAATGTGGTCTGTGAAAGCCCCAGGCAAAGTTTAAAAGTCACCTGTAGACTTCTGAGATATAAACCAAATAGCATTTGGTGGGTGATTTACTGTCCAGGACACATTTCTAGGTGTCCTTCAAGTCTTTCTTTATTGGATGAATTTAGGGAGACAGTGGGGAGATTCTTTCTTTCAAACAACCTCCTCTAAAATAATCCTTTCTCTGAATTAGGACTTGTTTTTGGTCTTGTCAGCATCCTCTGCTGAATTTCTAGGCCTTTGTTTACAAGGCCAGACTGACAGTAGGTGATGATTAGTTTAGGCACAACCCCTTTTTTCAAGGCTTGCAAAGGTAGTCTAGCACTCAGCTTTAGAATGTGGGAGTCCTTGGCACCCACTACATTCTTTTCTACCGTGGGGTTCTCTACTAAAACCCTGGCATGGGGAAATTCCCATTTTAATATCTTAACGTTTGAATTCAATACTTAGTTGACAAATGAATAAATGAATGAGTTCAGACAAGGACCCTAAATTTTACATGGTACATCTTTTCATTTTATAGATCAGGAGTTGTAATAATTCATAATTGAAACCTTATTTAAAAGACACCTAAGTGTAAGTATATCATATTGAGGGGGGCGGGGGATGCCATTAACAAGCATTAACAAGAAAAGTATAGTTTTTTTTGTTTTTTTTCAATGTATATCCAGTAGGTTTGCCTGCATGCCTTTCCATAAAGCCAAGTTTGTATCTCTGCCAATAGTGAAGGGAGCCAGTTCTTTCCAATGAATTGACGTTCCCCATCAAAAAATGAAGGCTATCAGGAATTACCTTCGCTAGTTAGTAATGCAGAAAATAATTTAGATGACAAGCAGCTTTTGCTCCTCAGGAGACAAGCCCACGTTATTGAACTGTGAAAGTCAGGAGTTTGTTTCATATACTCATTTTTAATCCTATGTCCTGGGAAATACAATCAGCACTATAATGAGAAGCACAGTGGTGAAACAGAGAAGAATTCCAGCTTTCTGTGAAAATATGGCCAACAAGAGCCCAGAAATGGCAATCTTTCCCTAGTGACTGGACATAAGTCTTTGTATCCAAGAATATGTACTGCACTGTAGATCATGTGGAAAAAAAAGCTAATTGAAGCCAATAGCTTGAACAAGAAGGAATATAACTCTTTCAATTTGCATCACTCTCTCCTAATAGGATTCACTGATTAGAAAAGATAGTTGCCTGGAAATATTCACTTGGATCCAAAATATGATGAATCAAACAACAAGATCTATGCATCCATTTTGGTAGTGGTTAAAGAGATAAGGAATTTCTGGCTGGGTGGACTAATGTGGTTTTAAAGCATTCTCCAGTTTAACAGAGACCTTGAAGTTATCTGGGTATGGGAACAATTTTAGGCAAGTAGATTGAGCCCATGAGGGAAGATACTGGAAATTTATTTTATTAAAGTATATCTTGTAAGAAAACCTTTCAGTACCTTCTCAGTGCTTACAAGATAAAATCCAAATTCCACTGCATGATATATAAAGGCCTCCATGATTGGCTCTGCCTACCTCTCCAGCTTTATCTCCTACTTCTCCTGCACGAAAATCCTAAACTCTAGCCCATTTGAAACTACTTCCGGTTGCTGAAATGCACCTTACTGTTTCACATCTCAGTGTTTATGTTCATAATGTTTTCTGTAAATCTATACAGAATTATATATTGATCATAAATATATAGTATTCTTTTAAAATGATAGAAAAGATTCACAATTGAGGATCTTAAATAATCTATATTATTTCCAATCTTCTCTACTCAAATATGATCCTCCTACCATCTTCTCCATCACAGTTGATGGTGAAGTCTATCTTTTCATATTCACAGGACTGAGATTTTGAAATTATCTTTGATTTTTCCTTTCTTCTGCAATACATATCCAAATCCTTTGGCTCTGCCTTCAAAATAAATCTAGGCTCTAAACTCCATGAAGGCAAGGATTTTGTCTGTTTTATTGCCAGTGTATTTCCAGGGAATAGGGCAATTGCTCAAAATATTTGTTGGATAGGTATAAAATTTAATAAGTATTAAGCACTTTTTAGCTTTTTTATTAGTCTCCAAAGCCACAATACTGTTATCACAATATATCTTGGGAAGAATGAAAAAATTATTGCCAATCACACACCTTGATCTCTGATATATAGTCAGAGTTATCCTTGATTTCTCCCTCTCCCTCAATTACCCATTCAATCAATCACCATAATCCATACATTTCTCTCCATCCCACTGCCTACTTGAAATCATGTGTTTTACCTGGATTGGTATCAGAGGAAAAGTCTCTAGACTCTCAGTCCTGTTCTTGCCTGATAAAAATAAATACTCTCTCTGCATTGCAGCCAGAATAATCCCTATAAAATATAGACACAATCCAATTATTTCCTTGCTAAAAACTCTTAATTGGTTTCCTTTATCATCGCGCCAACCTCCTTTCATTAGTGTCTATGACTCCCTCTGAGTTTCTCCCCCATTTCCAACTTGCAATCAAAACCACTCCCACGCTGAACTCTTCCAGATTTTCTCATAGCAACAATCTTCCCACTTCAGGCCACTTCCCAAGGAGTATGCCCTATCCGGAACTCTTTGGTTTCTTTCTCCACATTCCTTCCTCTGTTACCTTATCTAGTCTCCATCTTCCCTTGCTCTCTCACAAAGATTTTAACCTAACTTTTTCTTTAGAAATATTTTTCAGACTCTCTAGTCAGAGTTAGGCCCCTTCCAATGTGCTCCATATCAACCTGGTTTTCCCTTTTAATTAAATTTATCACACTTAATTGTTTGTTTCTCTGCCTTTTCTTCCTTTTGCCTATATCCCTAGCATAGACAGCATACTCGTACTCCCCCTCACCAAAGAAAACTCACACAATATTGTTAACTTGATATAACAATTGTTAACTCATAGTGTCACCAAACCCAAATGGCATATATCCTAACCATTTTTCTTTCATCCCTCTCCTGCTGACCCTGTTCTTCCCACTCCAAGATGTTAGTTATTGAAAATGTAAATGGGACTGTATTGGCCTTTGCATAACATGTTTGAGAATGACGGAAGGATTAACACTTTTGAACAAGACTTTGATATACCTAAAATAGTTTGTTTCAGGAAGATAAGCAAGTCCTTCCTCACATGGGTAAGTCTTGTCTTGTCATAGTATATAGCTGGTTTGGATAAGCCTGGTCAAACTGGGCACTTCTCTGGACTTAAAATACTCAGCAGCCCCTTTTGGATGTTACTCCTTGTCTGCAGACTATGGATGGCACTTTAAAATATTTTCGATTTACTGTCAGCAATTATTGTGGTACTTTCTTTCAGTAAATGATGAAAAGCTTCCAGTGATAGGATTTGTATTTCTCCAGATGCATGGTCTCCAGAAACAAAGAGATATCACAGTCTCTTGTGTATTCCCATACATTTCATGCCTTAGCATTTTGGAGATGTTACATTTTATTTTTCTTACATTTTTCCCAGTGGCTCTTGCAGCAGTAATACTTCTCCATTCTCCTAAGATTTGAGTCTGGTGAAAGAACTATTTAGACTGTAAAGCTATGATGCTTATTATAGGCAAGCACTGTTATGCTGTTTGATACATATTATGCAATTTAAACTTTACTGTGTTTACAGTAAAGTTTTACAGATATTGTACTCAAATGTCCCACCCCACATTATCTGTCCAATGTCATCATACAGTTCCATATCCTTCTTAGCCATTTTTCAAGCATGTAGGCTTCCTGGTGTTTTCTCTTCCTGAAATGTTCTTCCTCCTGATTCCGTCATGTCTTTTACTTCCTTCAGATCTCCATTCAAATGTTCCTTCTCAGTGAGGCCTTTCCACTCTATTGAAAACTCGGCCCTGAACCTTGCCCTAGACAATCCCCAGACAGCAGTACCACCATTCCCTGCTCTTTTTTCCACTGCACTTATCACCATCTAAGGTACAGAATGTATTAATTACCTATGTTATTTATTGTCTCTTACCCCCCACTGAAAGGTCAACCACCATTATGGCAGAAATTTGCCAGTGTTTGCCACTATATCCCCAGGTCTCTGAATGATGCCTACATATAGTAAGATCTCAAGAAATATTTGTTAAATTAGTGAAAGAAGAAATGAATGGGTGAAAGAATGAAGGGCCAACCTTCATTCTTAACTGATATTAAGAGCTATAAAATAATATACCCAATCTTACAGGGCTGGGAAGTGTAGAGTTGTGATTCGAACAGTTCTTTTTACCTAGGCTTTCAAACAATGTCCTTTTATTGCCTTGCTCAAAAAGGAAGTCTGATTAAAGAGATATTGGAAATTATTGAAGGTCATCTTTTATGTGTAATTTTTCTTAGATGAACTCTGAATTCTGAGTGTGTTGTAGAATTTGAGAGAAGTTCAATTATTTGAGTATAGAGAGGCCAGGACTCAGGAATGATTTTGAGAAGGAAAAATGGTTTATTGATGGCCGGCTGGACTCGGGAACTTTCTGTTTCAATCCCGAGCCCCGAACAAGATTTTTTAGTCCCTTTTATACAGAGAGGAAAGGCCAAATGGTCCTTTTGTTTCAGTTCTCAATAGGCTTGAATTAGCATATATTTTCACATCTTAGGTAAGCTTTTAGCATATTTGGTTTGCTTTTCCCCTGAATAAAGTTTATAGACCTTGCATTGTTAAACTGTTTCCTGCTCACCAAGGGCAGGACTGCAGCCTTTTATCATCCCACACCCACAAGTCACAGATAGTTTAGGTTATCTCTGAAGAGACAAAGAGTCTCCCACCCATAGCCCACATCATTTCCCCTCTTTGCCAAAGTTTAACTTGCTAAGCTTTGGCATAATTATTGTTGGAGCTATGAGGTGGATGGCTGTTTGTTGTTTTGATTGATTATTTATCAATCTTTAGTGTAGCATCCAGGACTGTTTTTAAAAGTTTGGAAGTTTTCATTCTGGACAGCAGAATCCTGGGGTGGGGGCCTCCTGCAGTCATCCTGCAGCCACCAGCGCTCACGTGGATTTCCAGTCAGGTTCCAGATCCATCTATTAATTTTATTTTACCCTTGAAGAGTTTACACCTTTAATTTAAAAGGGATGCTGAAGGGAGACGATCTTTTTTTCTGTAACTGCTTCCTGCTGGCCATGGGCTGTAGTCATTGCCTAATAAGGTATAAAACTCTTAATTTATTTTAACTGGAGGAAGATGGATCTGGCATTCTGTACGAAGTTGGATGAAGTTTTCATATGGTTAATAAGATGTTCACTCTGAAAGAAACAAACAATTAAAAATTTGGAATACCCGTTTTTAAAAGAGGACATTGGATTACAGAGGTAGACAAGGTTAGGTGCCTATAAAGATGGCACTCCTTAAAAGCTGGTGGGAACAGCATATATATTCTTTAAGTTATTCATCTTCAGAGAGAAATTGCAACAGACACTTAGCTTTGTCTGACAACACATTCCAAGCTGTTCAATGATTGGCACTCATTCGCTCTGTCAGATGCTCCTGGTCAACTGGCACTCCTTGGACAACTGGCTTCACTCAGGATTAGAACACTAAGTTGGAAATTATCTTAGTTTTCACCTGTGGGAGTGATCAGAACTACAGAATAAAGGTTTTTTTACACCTTGGTTTTCATTGTACAATTTCTAGCAATTTTGACTTGTTCAATAGATGACTCACCATCAGCAAGCAAGCCTCACGTTTGCTATACAGCAGAGTACAGTAGAATATAGAAGTTGACTGAGACTGGCTGAGACTGCCTGCCACCTTATTCTATAGACATGTTTATTAACTATTTAGAAAATGATTTTACCAGGAATTTAACATGTCTAATATACTTCTGCACTTGATCCACAATAGAAAAGATAATGTTATAATTATTAGGCATGTATTTAGTACAGGATAAAAGTACAGCACTTAATATTAACTAATGTATTACTTAATGCATAAGGATTCAGAGTTGCAATTATTAGTTTTGAGTTTCAGGTTTGTATACTTTACATGTTATCTCTCCATGAGAACAGGCCATAATGCCAATTGTGTTTAAGTGTCACTCCTGATATCATGGCTCCACTTAGCATGTTCTTCAACGCAGTGAGCAAGTCGCAGCATCCTTCATCTTAGAGAGATTTTCCAGTATTCTACTAGCCTGGTGCATAGTGCTCTCTGGCTCTGTGGAACAGTGCCAGTCTGGAGGCGATATCCATTGTACACTTGGCTGTACCGAGTCATTATTGGCTGCTGCAAGAGCTTGAAACTGCAACGTAGTTTCCATCGACTTCAGGAGCAGAACCAGAGGCTGATATAACAAATATTTTTAATTGAGGGGTCAGTGACCAGCCTAACCAATAACTCACATGGAGAGGCCACCTGTAATGTATTCAAGGCCTGGTTTGAATGCACAAGAGTTTGACAATGTTAAAGTTTATTCCTTGTTTTTATATATATTTTAAACAACTTAATGCAACACATATATCAAGTGACTGTTTACTTACACAATTTTACTATGAAGATAACTGTAGGTACTTTACTTTAGTAATAGAGGAAAAATATTATTTTTCATTGTTAAAATGAAAACAGAAGATTTCCAATAGAATCAAGATAACTTTTTATTACCATTTACTTAAATATGTACTTTGCGGTGGCCTTCAGACAGGTTTTATTATCATTAAGTTATTTCTGCTACCAATACCAATCTAAGTTTTCGTTAACAATGACTTCTAGAACTAGAACTATTTAAACATTTTCAGTTTGGCAGATGTTTTACAAACTCCTTATAATTGACTATAACCACATTGACTAGACACCTCATGTTTAAATAAACTTATTAAACTATAATTACCAAAGAAATTTACTCTATTTATTTAAGAGAGCATATCTACATACAATCTTTTTCCTTTAGCCTAATTTCACCAATGTGAACTTACAATTTTCATTACTCTAAAGATTTCGTACATAATGTTAATTTAGTTTATAAATTAACTATAGGAGATTACACTCAAGTTAAATAAAGTTGAAACCATTATAGTTTATGCAAGGAATGTTCTCTTTTTCCCTTACAGGAAGCTAAAAACTTCTTTTCTTTGTTTAAGTTATGAAAATTAATAATTTAAAAGCATACTGACTACCAGGTTTTAAAACACATTACACAATTACTTAATTTTTTAAATTATAACCCAGGAAAGATCTCTCCATAGTTTTTATGGACTTTCCTTTACTTACTGAAATTTGTTAATAGAGCCACTAATTACCCTTATTTTGTTGGAAAGAAATCTTCTGGAAGAAAATAAGGCTCACCAGATTGTGGAGAAGAAAATAATTTATTCTCAATCTTGCAAGAAGGTGCTCAGAGCCAGATATGACTGGTGCCCCGAACAAAGAAAAATGACACAATCTATAGCCCTAAGCCTAGCATGCAAGCTCTTCCTCTGTTTTTCCATAGATTGGATACTTCAGAAGTTACAGCTTATCTGAGATCTAACTTTCCCACACAAAAGTTTGTGATTTAGCTGCTTCCTCTATCACATTCCAACCATTTTAGTTTTTACCTGCTCCCCTTTGTCAAATAAGGAATAGAATTTAGTGCTGAAATGGCACCGACCTAGCTCCTTCTTGGGCATCCTTCCACTGCCCATAGGACTGGCCTAAACTGGTCTCCTCCACTGCGGTCCAACCCGGGAGTGGGAGACTGAGGCAGCAGGCCACCAGGTTACATCAATATTTTTTTTTCTTATGTGAAAATTAACCTAATATTTGTTTTTTTACATTTTATGACTGACAAAAGGTTTAAACTGGGAAATTACAGGGCAAACTGATTCTTAATTCCCTAGCCTAGTAGATAGGTTTAATCTGCCACACCTAGTCTTGCCTTTAAAGCTCTTGCAAAGAGGAGGCCCTTTCCCAATTGTTTCTATAATCAGATTTCTATGACTTTTTCATCCTGCTTAGTTTAATTTGGGCTTTAAGAATATTTATTTACATATATAACTGCATATTTAATTAACAATTTGTATAGAGCTCTTTTAAGAATTTTCATTTGTTAATTTGATATTATCCTGATGTATGAAGACATACACTGAGCAAATGGGCAGACACAAAGAGTTAGACACAAAAACAAAACTCATTGATATTATTTATAATTTGCATTATTTTATATACTGTTTAGCTTAATTTGGGGTCCCGAAATATATATTACTTATAACTGCATATTTAACCTCAACAATTTGAGCAAATAGGCAGACATGAATACTTTGACACAACAACATAACTTTAGTTACTTTAAACTTCTAATTCTTACAAAACAAGTGTGACTGCAAAACATTTCAAAGACTCCTGAAACTCTTCTTAATTTGCACTATGACTGTGCAGTTTTATACTATGATTATGCAGTTTTACACAAGAATTTTCTTTCTTAATGGATTGTAACCAAAATGTTCTCAATGCTTTAGCACTATTTTTTTTTTTGTTTCAGAACTTTATATTTTACTTTGAATTTAGCAGAATTTTGGATAAGCAACAAGATTCATTTTATATATATTTACTGAGGCTATTTGAAGCCTCAGGGAGACAGACTGGTTTCTCTCATGAATTGCCAGTCTTAGGAACACTGACCGTTAAGGCAGGAGACTTCTCCCCCTCCACCCCCCTTTTGATTTTGGAGATAATAAAACTCCAGTGGTCATTTAACCTTATTCCATCAGGCAGCAATTTATTTAGTTTACACTTGAATTCATGAGAGAAAGGGTTACTAATACCAGGACAGGAGACAGTGATGTCCCAGCTCTTCTCTGGCCTGTAGGGGCAGAAGCTATTTTGAAATAGAGGTCAGGCTTGAAGTAACCATAAACTAAGGAAAGGTTAGTTTGAAATAAAAAGCTACTTTTCAGGATTTGATCTCTAGAATATAATGTTCTTTAAAAGAGAAGACCCCTTCTTTTTCAAACACTGAGAAAATAAAGAGGTTAAAGCACAAGAAGCTATTTTGATAAAACAGATTTTCTTTGTATACTGATCTTACTCAATTTTAATCATAAAATTTTCCTTCCACAAACCTTCTACACTTTCAGTATTCATTCAGGTTTTGTTCCACACTCTACTCTTTCCAATAATCAATCATTTTATCTTAGGACAAAATCATCTTCTGTTTCCTTAACAATAAAAACACATTCCATATATCCCACATACTAAGTTACCAGGCAAACTTCTTACAACATATAATTGCCATTAATACTAAACAAGCTTGTTAAAATAATGAACTTTTCTTCACTTTAAATACTTAGTAGCATGTAATACCAGAAACAGTTTCTTTGGAAGCAAGTGGGCAGGGGAGGCTGGCTGCCAAATAAATTTGTTATAAAATTACCTTTTATTATTATCAATTTAGTTTTTGTTTAATAATGACTTTCTGCAATTAGCCATTTAAATACCTTAATTTAAACAATGCTTTGTAAAACTTTTATAATTATTTATACCTTTAAGAACACATTCTCTTACTTAAAGTTACTATAATACCTTCTAAGAACCTGGGCAGAATGCAAACATATTTTGGCTTTGACACCCTATGGAGGGAACTTTACTGCATTTATTCTGATTCTGCTTTTCACCCCCTTCACTTCCCCCCCCCTTCCAGGCAGTCGGGTGCACAACAGTCAAACAGGAATGGGGCTTAAGAATAGAAGGTGTGGACTCACTGGAAAGGGGCAAGCTGCTCCCCACTTTCCAGCTTTCAGCCAAAATGGGCAGACAGAACCTACTCAAATTTGGCAACTCTCCCAGGGACCCAGCCACCCTGACTGGGACATCCCCAACAAACTGGGTGCGTGGCGTGGACACAGATGGTCTCCAAGCCCCGGCAAAGGGCCAGACCAGAGACAAGACAGCAGAGCATGCACAAACATCTAGACTCCGCAAACATCCAGACTCCTCAGTTTTGTCCCATAATCTTTTCACCCCCTTGCCAATGGCAAGGGAGGGCTCCAGCTCAGCTGTAATTCTACTTTACATAAGAACACAACTCCAACACTAGCATTGAGCTGACACAGACAGAGGCACAAAGGTCACTAATCTGACCCACAAGTTTATATATATATTTTCACCATGGCTGCCCCCACAGCCATCACAAACCTCAGAGCACTTAACATTTGGTGTAAAGTGAATTCATTCACAATTTAGCACCATAACAAAAGATTTCAGCTAGACTTTTTCCACTGTTTAAACTTTACACCCAGACCAAGCTCCACCAGAAAAGCTGATCCATTTTCCTGTAATCAAGTTTTGTTTTGTTTTGTTTTTTTAATCTAGACCAATTTCCAGGACGTTAGGACTTGAACCTATAAACAACCCTTTTTATTAAAATCAAGCCTCCACTCCTTTAGTGGATATAAGACTAGTACCAGATTCTAATATGCAGTTAGACAAACCCAAAACACCAGGGCTTTTCCCCGGTTTTTCTCTAGGACATTAGGACTCGAACCTATAAATAGCCCTTCCTATTAAAATCAAGACTCCACTCCTTTAGTGGATATAAGACCAGTACCAGATTCTAACATGCAGTTAGACAAACCCAAAACACCAGGGCTTTTCCCCGGTTTTTCTCCTTTTCCCAAGCCTAGAGAGAACGGCTTCCCCCCAACCTTCTGGGGCTACTAGGGTTCTCTCGGGAGGTGATCAGCCTCCCCTTCCTAGCAATTAAAGCTAGGGCTTTCCAGACTGTGCTCACCCGGGGAGTCTTACATTCTTCCATGTTCGGAGTTCTTTTTCGTTCCCAGAATCCTTCTCTTCAGACCTTCCCTTGCCCTCAATTTTTGTCGGGAAGATTCTGGTGGAGCCCACATCGTTCATGGATTAAATTTAATCCAGGGGTGCCCAGATTTGGAGTTCACCTGAGTCCTCCCGGCTTCCTCGGGGATTTGGAAGGGGCAGCAAAATGCTACCATCTCTGGCCTTTGTTTGTTATCCCTTCGTGGTTGCCAAAAAATGTTGTAGAATTTGAGAGAAGTTCAATTATTTGAGTATAGAGAGGCCAGGACTCAGGAATGATTTTGAGAAGGAAAAATGGTTTATTGACGGCCAGCTGGACTCAGGAACTTTCTGTTTCAATCCTGAGCCCAGAACAAGATTTTTTAGTCCCTTTTATACAGAGAGGAAAGGCCAAATGGTCCTTTTGTTTCAGTTCTCAATAGGCTTGAATTAGCATATATTTCCACATCTTAGGTAAGCTTTTAGCATATTTTGTTTGCATTTCCCCTGAATACTTAAAGTTTATAGACCTTGCATTGTTAAACTGTTTCCTGCTCACCAAGGGCAGGACTGCAGCCTTTTATCATCCCACACCCACAAGTCACAGATAGTTTAGGTTATCTCTGAAGAGACAAAGAGTCTCCCACCCATAGCCCACATCAAGTGCACTGTTTTGCTTATTCTACCTACCATCAGTGCTGCATTGTTGTTTAGCATCAGTGAGAGTCTAGATTTCTTTGTTATTTTTTAGCTATAACTCTCTACCTTAGAATGAGATTAATATAGTAGTTGTTTCAGTTTCCTTGTTACTGAAGGAAAATTCCCTCCAATAGGTTGGCTTAAACAATGGGAATTTATTGGCTCATGGTTTGGAGGCTAGGTGAAGCCCAAGTCAAGGTGTCATCAAGGCAATGCTTTTTTCCTAAAGACTGGTGTTTTGGGTTGGCTATCTGTGATCCTTGGTCCTCGACTCCTCTGTCACATGGCAATGTACATGGCAGCATCTCCTGGCTTCTCCCTTTTTTTGGGGTTCCATTGACTTTCAGCTTCTGGCTGTTTCCTCTGTGTATTTCTCTCTATTTAGGGCCTTCAATAATGGGATTAAGACCCCATCCTGGGCCACACTTTATCTGAAGTTACTTCATCAAAAGTCCTATTTACAAGGGTTCACACACACAGGAATGGATTAAGTTTAAGAACATGTTTTTCTGGAGTACATAGATCCAAACCTCCACAGTAGTAATCCTTTGTATTAGTGTATAATTTTATAGTCTCCAGTGCACTTTTTCAGATATTGTATCATCTTGCTTCTAATCTCATAACAACTCCATGAGAGATGCCTGCATTATTATCATCATACTTGTTTTACAGATGAGGAGAGATGAGGAGACAGGCTGAAAGTTTAAGTAGATTGCCGAAGTTTGCAAAACTAATAACTGGCAGAGCCGCAACTTGAATTTGGGGTCTGGTGGCTTAAAATTCTGTGCTTTTTTTTTTCAAATGCCAAGCCACCCACAGCTTCTCTTCCATGGAGGTATTCGTTTCTCCTGACCCCAATTCACTATTATGGAAGTTTAATATTTAGTATTGAAAATGCCAGAAGGATGCCATTGTCATACCCTTTTCACTGTATAGCCTTTCTAGTCATACAACTCTGAACTTGCAGCTGGGCCTTATTACACACCATATGGCCTTGATGGTGAGACACAATTCCTAATATGCAATTATCTCTCAATATTGTTCTGAGAATTAGAGAAGGACAAATTAGTAAATAGGTAATAATAAATCAACAGAAAATTAAGAGTTATACTATCTATAGTTTTGTATTTGAGAACAATGTTATCAATTGTAACTAATATTTCTATAACTTTTTATAGTCACAGACACTTTCAAAGATATTTTCTCAAAAAGCCCTGTGAGGTAAACTTCATTTCCATCTTACAGACAAGGAATCATGTCCAAATAGGTACAATGACTTGTCCAATTTTATAGAGTTAGTAAGTACTGAGCTGGTATCTAAGATAAAACTTTCAGTCCTACCACTCCATGCTTTGAACTTGAAATAGAATAAAAACAATGTGAACCTCTTAATGAAGAAGTCATTTCAACAGGGATTAATGATTAAATACTATTATAAAAGAAAAACTAATGTTACTGTTGACAGAACACATCCCCAGATATATCAAGTTTAAAATATTAGAAGGAAACAAAAACTCAGAACAGATGATTACAGGAAATACTGCACAATTGGAGTACAAAAGTACAAACAATTTGGAAGTTTCTGAAGGTGGATCTGAAGTCTGTTTCATATATAACTACAGATCCTTTCCTGATTTAATGCTCTCATTATCTTTTGTTTTCTCAAGGAAAACTTATTTTTATGTCAAGTAAAGTACATTTCCATGAAATGAACTACCTTGGTTTATTTCAGTAGTTACTAGTCACTTGAGCAATGGCCTTCTGAACAAAAAATTTTTCCCTGTTAACCTTGTCTATTAAGAATATACTAATAACCAATACTTTTGAAACCGATTTATAAGATAGATATTATTGTCATCATTTGATAGGTAAGGAAACTGAGATGTGAAGGGATTGAGTAATGTGTTCAAAATTGCACAGCTGGTAGGTTTGAAATTGGGATTTGAACCCAATCATGGTATCCTAAGACCTGTGCTCATAAGCTAGTACAGCACAATAGGCTTTTTTTTTTTCTAATAATATTCCTAGCTATCTGTATTATTGAAGGCATTTCTGAAAAATAATTTATTTATTTAAGTCACTTTCCCCTTCCCTCTTCAGTTCTTGTAAGTTTTATCAGAGGTATTGTCTAGTAAAGCATTTGATTGGTTAATGCCACATTCTGTCTGCTTTTTCTTATATGTGCTCTCAAGACTTGGAATAATTCTGAAAGTGCAGGAAAAAGGAGAGTGGGAGGTTTGGATAACTCTTGAAGTGAGTAGTAAACCTTAGATTGAATAGGAGTTCTTTCATTTAAAAAAAATAGTTTTATTTATTTATCTTTAAATTTTTATTTATTTCTCTCCCCTCCCCCCAGTTGTCTGCTGTGTCCATTCTCTGTGTGTTCATCTGTGTCCACTTGTATTATTGTCAGTGGCACCCAGAATCTGTGTCTCATTTTGTTGCATCATCTTTCTGCGTCATCGCTCCGTGTGTGCGGCACCATTCCTGGGCAGGCTGCACTTTCTTTCGTGCTGGGCGGCATTCCTTATGGGGCGCTCTCCTTGCGCATGGGGCTCCCCTATGCAGGGAACACCCCTGTGTGGCATCAGCACTCCTTGCTTGCATCAACACTACACGTAGGCCAGCTCATCACACTGGTCAGGAGGCCCTGGGTTTGAACCTTGGACCTCCCATGTGGTAGGCAAACACCCTATCCGTTGGGCCAAATCCACTTCCCTCAGTTTTATTTTTAGTTTAAAAAAGGTTTTAGTAAACTTTTTTTGGATTATAACTTCCATATTGAGAAGAGCACAAAACATAACTGTACAACTCAATTTTTTACAATCTCAAAAACAGCTCTGAAGTCAGCATCAGGATCCAAAAATAGGACATTATCTGCATCCCAGAAGTCACCCCTGTCCTCTTCCAAAAATACCTCCAAGCCTATCCTGACTTCTAAAACTATAGATCAATTTTGTGTGTTTGTGGAAATCATATAAATATAAATGGAGTTGCACTCCATAGCTTCTTTTGTGTTTGATCTGTTTTGTCCAAATTAGATTTGTGGATTCATCCATGGTATTGGTGGTAATTATAATTTGTTAATTCTCATTTTAGAATAATATTCCATTTTGTGAATGTGCCACTCTATTGAACATTTATGTTGTTTGGTTTTGGCTGGTTTGAATTTTTCTATAATAAACATTCTTGTACATATCTTTGAGTGACAATTTTGTTGGATATATGGATCCTATTTATACATATGAATGGAATTGCTGGGTATGCTTAGATTCAGTTTTATTTTTCTTTTTTATGTGCAGTTTTAATAGATACTGTCAAACAATTTCCCAAAATTGTTGTACCTATTTACATTCCCAAATAGAAGTAAATGAGAATTCCAATTGCACCATATAGTTATCAATATTTTTGTATTGTATATCTTTTTTAAGTTAGCCATCATGGTGTGGTGATATTACTTTTATGGTTTCATTTTTACTTCTCTGATGTCTAATATAGTTGAACATGTGTTTGATACTTATTGGCCACTTGGGTATTCTGTTTTGTGAAGTATCTGTTCAAGTCTTTTGCCCTTTTATTTATTGTGTTGCCTGTCTTTTTCTAATGCACGTGGCTTAAAAATTAAAGGAGCTGTACTCCCTTGTTCCCATCTTATCTCATTCCTCCTTTCCAGAGTCAACCGTTTTAATCTCCCAATTGCATATATTTATATTACTATTACTTGATTTTTTTTCAGTTTTAGGCATTATCTATTTCCAAGCATAGCAGCTAGATTTTAGTTTGTTTTCAACCTTTCACTCACAGCAAACACATGCACATGTGCAAACAAACACAAACACACAAACACTTCTCATATCCCTCTTTTTTTAATATACTTTTGAATTTTCAAAAAAAAGATTCTTAGATTACATAAATGTTATATAAAAAATATAGGGGATCTCCATATGCCACACTCCCTACCCCTCTTTAACATCTTTCATTAGTATGGTACATTTGTTACAATTGATGAAAACATTTTGGAGTGTTGCCACTAAGCATGGATTATAGTTTACATTGTTGTTTTTTTTTAAAGATTTATTTTTATTTATTTCTCTCCCTCCCCCCCCTTCATTGTCTGCTCTCTTTGTCCATTCACTGTGTGTTCTTCTGTGTCTACTTGCATTCTTGTCAGGTGACACCAGGAATCTGTGTCTCCTTTTGCTGCGTCATCTTGCTGCGTCAGCTCTCCATGTGTGTGGCGCTACTCCTGGGTGGGCTGCACTTTTTTTGTGCGGGGCGGCTTTCCTTGCGGGGCGCAATCCTTGCACGTGGGGTACCCCTAGGTGGGGGGCACCCCTGCATAGCACAGCACTCCTTGTGTGTGAAAACACTGTGCGTGGGCCAGCTCACCACCCAGTCAGGAGGCCCTTGGTACCGAACCCTGGACCTCCTATATGGTAGGCGGACACTCTATCAGTTGAGCCATGTCCACTTCCCTACATTGATTTTACACTCTCTCCTACACAATTTTGTAAGTTATGGCAAGATACATAATAGCCTGTATCTGTCATTACAGTGTCATTCAGGACTATTCCATTGTCCTGATAGTGCCCCCATATTACCCCTGTTTTTCCCCCTCTCTCTCCTCAGAACCTCCAATTGCCACTGCCTCCAATCAATTATTAAAGTTCTTCCATTGCTAGAATCACAATAAGTCTATACCAGAATACCAATAAGTCTATTTTAATCCATCATTCATTCCCCAATCCTGGGGATTCTGGGATGGTGATGCCCACTCCACCTCTAATTGAGAGGCGACTTTGATGCCATGGGGCAGATGGATGGAAATACCTTGCTTGCAGTTGCAGATTCTCTCTGTTCCTTGTCATTGTCCATCATCATCTCCTTATTAGTTGTCCTGGGTGAGTTCACTGGACTCATTGGAGAGTAGGTGTTACAACTCAGTTGAGATTCAGGGCCCAGCTGGCACATGGACAGTCCAAAGATTTAATCTCTTGGACATACACCTATTAACTCTATTACTAACTGTAGGTTCAAACAGAAGGGGCAGAAGAGCCATGTGTAGGGAAACCACAACTGAGTCCAATTCTGTTACACTGGGGAGCGTAAATTCCAAAGTAGGGCCCACTGGCAGGGCACCATACTCTTGAGTTGTCTTCCCTGCCTATAGTGTCTTTATGTCTCCAGAGCTCTCAGGAGCCCTGCTCTTTGAGACAATATTTACTTTGGCAGTCAATGAGATCCTGCTGAGATGTGCTTAACTGTGACCTCTGGAATGACCTCCAAATCTCTCTTTAACAATTGTAATTAGATCAATATTCAGTGTTTATCTTATTATGCCTATAGGATATAGGCATAATATTTATATGTGAGATATGGAATTAGCTATTTTTTACTTTTCCTTTATTACATGAACACTTTCCTTCCCTAATTTTAATGATTAATTTTGTTATTATTTGCTTATTTAATTATTCATTCACTCATCATTGAGTCAACTTCAGGTTCTACTAAAATGATAATATATTCCCAATACATTCAAATGCATTATGTATTTTATAAATTTTACCTTCATTAGGAAAATTTTTCCAGTACTTTCTGACCAACTCCATTATATACTGGAAGCCCTTCTTAGATTGCAGGGCTGTTTTATTTGGATCTCCTTATAACATCATCTCTTTTTTTGTTGTATCTCCTGTTTTCTGAATCCCCTGTCTTCTTCTTTTATAGAGTATACCATTGTACTTATAGAACAGATATTCAATTGTTTGCTTCTTGAGAAAGAGTGCATGGGAGAGAAAATTTCTAAATATGGCATGTCAGAAAATGTTTTTTTCCTACCTTTACCTTTAGTTGATAGTTTTGTTGGGTGTAGAATTCTAGGTTAAAAGGCATTTTTCCTGAGAATATTGTAGGAATTACTTCATTGTCTCCTTTTTGACAGTGAAACTTTGGAAAAGTGAAATTTACTGTTTTTTTTCTCTCTGGAAAATTGTGACCTCTTTTCTCCATTTATGTTTTTCATCAGTTATTTTCATCAGTTGTTTACAACACACCTTTTGAGGATCTATTTTTAAACCAATGTGTTGAGCACTTTGAAGGAACTTTTTAATTTAAAAATTCCTTATTTCATATTTGGGATTTAAAAAGTCTATGATGATTTACTCTCTTGTATTTTCTCTGTTCTTTATTTTTGGAACTCTTATTATTTGATTATCAAACCTTTTTGACTTTTTTATTTCTTCTATCTTTCCTATCTTTCATCTTCAATGTTTCATCTCTTCTTTTTATTTTGCTTTTTTTTCAAGGAGAGTGGGAGATTTCATCAATTTTATCTTCCAAATCCATTGAATTATTCCTTTCTGCTATACTGTTTTATTATTTTCTGAATGTCTTCTCCCCTCCCAGATCCTGCATATAGTATTATCTTTGATATTTCTGAGGATAGTAGCAAGAGTTTCATTTTTTTAAGCTTTCTTATTACTTGATAGAGTCTGCTTTCTCCATGTTGCTCTTTTTTTAATAGTTTGTTCTTATCTTTTCTCAAACATCCAGTAGTCATTGGCTATGTGCTCACTTTTAAAAGTAAGACATTAAAAGGGATATGGTCATGGCAGATAGTGCTGGAGCTCAATACTATGTCAGTGGGCCCTGCTTTGGAATTTGTGTTCCTGAGTGTGATAGAGTTGGACTCAGATGTGACCTTTCTACACCTGCCTCTTCTGTCACTTTTAATGAACCTTTGGTTTGTGCTAGCATTGGTATATACTCAGGAGACTTGAATCTCTGAATTGTCCATGTGCCAGCTGGCCCTGAGCCTCAGTAGAGTTGCAACTCCTACTCTCTGGTTCATTGGACTTATGCAGGTCAGCTAACAGGAAGGTGAAGATGGTCAATCACCACACCAGGGAACTGAGAGCGCCTACAACTGTAAGCAGGAGCATTGCATCCATCATCACTGAATCTAAGCTTCTTCTCAATATAGAGGTGGAGTGGACATCACCATCCCAGGGCCCACAGAATGGAGGAATAAAACATGGATTAGAGTGGACTTACTGATACTCTACCACAAAACTTTTGTGACTACTAATAGAAGAAATTGTACCATTGACAAGGAGAAAGTGGCCACAGTAGTTGCTGAGGGCAGGGAGTGGGAAGAAGAGATGTGATGAGGGGGCATTTTTGGGACTTTGGAGTTGTCCTAAATGATATTGCAGGGTCAGATGCGGGACATGATATATCCTGCCATAACCCACTGAATGTATGGGGGGAGAGTGTGAACTACAGAGTAAACTATTATCCACGTGGTGCAGCAGTGCTCCAAAGTGTGTTCACCGAGTGCGATGAGTGTGCCACAATGATGGGGGAGGTTGTTGGTGTGGGAGGAGTAGGGTTGGAGGTTAGGGGGTGTATGGAAACCTCTTATGTTTTTTTATAATGTAACCTTTTTTGTGATGCATGTATCTTCAAAAAAATACAATTTACAAAAATGATAGGGAGGAGTGGGGTGTGGATTATATGGGAACCTCTTATTTTTTTTAATGTAACATTTGATGTGCTTTATTAACTTTAATTTTAAAAAGTGTTATTAAAAGAAAAAAAGCTGATTTCAGGGGAGCTGATGGAGCCCAAATGGTAGAGCACTTACTTCCAGTATATGAGTGTCCCAGGTTCCATCCCCAGTCCTTCCTAAAAACAAACAAACAAAAGAAAACAAATGAAAAAAACTAACTCTCATTGAGGAGTGGATGTAGCTCAGTGGTTCAGTGCCTTCTTCCCCCATCTGAGGTCATGGATTCAATCCCTGGTATCTCCTAAAAATAAAATTTTAAAAAGCTGATTTTATTAACTGCCACAGTAAACAAAGCCTTAAACTAAAGGGCTCCCTGGAGCTCTAGGGACATCTTGACACCTTAGGCCAGGCACACAGCCTCATGAATCTGCACCCCCTTAGAGGGCCCTATTTGGGAATATATGATCATCTATTTCCCCATTAAAACATAGTTATACTTCATTATAATTCCCCTACTTGTGATTCATCTATTCCTTTTATTTGAACCTATAATTTTCAATAATCTGTTAATTATATCTCTCAGAAACTTAAATCTTCAGATTGTTCCTTTACCAATTGAGCCCTGAATTCCAGCAGAATTTCAGTCAAGTCTACTCTCCAGTTCTTCAGCCTTGCCCTGGGACCACCAACAAAATGATGATGAAAAAATCACATACCAAAAAGGAGTATCTACAACTGCAAGCCAAACAGTTCCTTCCATCTGCCCTGTAATATCTAAGTCCCCTCTCAGCCAGAAGCAATCAGAGTGGACATCATCCCTAATCCCTCAAGATGGAGGAATGAACAAATACCGGGCGGGGCTAGTCAGAATCCATGGATCAAGTAGATTTATTGTTATTGAAGTTAATTATCTCGTGTTAAAGGAAGAACTTGTAACATTGACATAATGATAGTGGTTGCCAGAGATTCAAAATGGGGAGGGGGGGAGGGATAGGTAGAATACAGGGCATTTTTAGGACAGCAAAACTTTTCTTTATGATCCTAAAATTACAGATATCCAACAATACCCAACATTATCCTTTTGTCAAAGCCTATAAAACTATACAGCACAAAATATAAGCCATATTGTAAATTACAGACTTTGGTTAGTAGCAATGCTTCAATATTGATTCATCAATTGTAACAAATGTGCCACAACCATGTAAGATATTAATAATAGGGAAATTATTCGTGGGGGTGGGGAGGTTATATGAGAATTCCCTATACTTTTGGGGTAATCTTTCTGTAAATCTAAAACTTCTCTAAAAACAAATTTTATTATTACTATAAAAAATCTGATTGAAAATTCAATTTACATATATGGTATGCTCATGTCAATGCTTTTACGTTCATTATTTTCAGCTATTTATGATTTTCAGAGGAAAGTCTTCCAATTTCCTGTCTGGAAAATTTAAACTTGGTTGCTAGCATTCTGGGTACCTAGTGGGGAGAATAAGGCAAAGGATTTCAAATTTCAGTATGTAAGTGTTCACTTAATTCACTGTTTTTAATAGGCATCTCGGGTTTTTACTCTCTTCCATTTTTTGCTCTGCCCTTGGCAGTCTTATGCTGGGGAAGAAGAAAAGCAGGTGCTTAGCTGGGGAGAGGAAGCGGCTCTGAGGAGTCTAATTGCTTCTTTTTTTTTTTATTTTTATTTTTTATTTTTTATTTTTTATTGATTTTGTAATAATATTACATTAAAAATATATATATATGAGGTCCCTTTGAACCCTACCACCCCCACCCCACCTCTCCCCCCCCCCCCAGCAACACTCCTTCCCATCATCATGACATATCCATTGCATTTGGCAGGTACATCTTTGGGCACCTCTGCACCTCATGGTCAGTGGTCCACATCATGGCCCATACTCTCCCCCATTCCATCCAGTGGGCCCTGTGAGTATTTACAATGTCCAGTGATTGCCCCCGAAGCACCATCCAGGGCAGCTCCATGTCCGAAAGACGCCTCCACCTCTCATCTCTTCCTGCCTTTCCCCATACCCATCAGCCATCATGTCCACTTTTCTCAATCCAATGCCACCTTTTCTATGTGGACATTGGATTGGTTGTGTCCATTGCACCTCTATGTCAAGAGGAGGCTCAGATTCCACATGGATGCTGGATGCAATCCTCCCACTTTCAGTTGTAATCACTCTAGGCTCCATGGTGTGGTGGTTGTCCTTCTTCAACTCCATCTTAGCTGAGTGTGGTGAGCCCAATAAGTCAGATTGTAGGTGCTGGAGTCTGTTGAGGCTCAGGACCTGGCTATCACATTGTCAGTCCAGAGATTCAAATCCCCTAAATATATCTTAAACCCCGACACTAACTGCACCTCCAGCACATTAGCATCTTAATGTAATTTTCAATCAGTTTTCCTCTTTTAGCCTTACCTTGTCCTACACTTCCAGAGAACAAATTCCTAAGTTTTGTTGCATAAATCCTGTTGCTTTTTGGCTTTCTTCATTGTACATTATGAGTCATTTTTCTCATCTGTGTTAACATTCATTCATCTTCCAGAATTATGTTGCCATTGTCTCCTCTTCCATGTGCTTTGCTCTTGAGAGCTTATGACTTTTAAAATTTATGTTGAATATTATTTTATTAGAGTTTGGGGAGAGAAAGTAGAGGCAAATGTGAGTGTTCTATCCAGCATCTTTACCGGAAGCCAGTCTGTTAGTTCTAAAATTGTTCCTGACCTATAGATAAAAAGTCAAAAGTAACCCTAGTCATAATACTTCATATACAGTAAGAGTAGCATAACTGAATATGAAAATAGTCAAATGACATAAAATGTCTTCTTTCAGAAAAAAAGAGAAAATAGTCAAAAGATATAAAATATCTTTCTCTTTCAGAAAAAAAGTTTCTGGGGAGGAAGGCAATTTTATTTTTTAAGTATCCCATGAAAACTAATCATTATATTTAAAAAACCACAAAACTTTATTTGATGAGACTTCCCGAAAAGATAGACCTTTTTCATTGGAAGTAGAATACTATCTAATTTCAAAGACAACAGAGCATTATTTAAGATGTGAAATTTAAAAATTATTCCTTTAAATTTGCAGGATGATTTGGGAAATTGGGACTATGAACAGTCATTCTACTAATGTAATCAAGTCCAATTTCAAAAAAGAAAAAAAAGCAAGAACTATTTCACATGAAATTTCAATTGAAATTATGTTTCAAATGACGGGGAAGTGACCCTTTCAATAAGTTGGGAAATGGCCAAGGAATGTAAATAAGGGGAGATGGTAAAGAGAGACACAGTACATAACTGGGGTTGGAGGACCATCAAGATAGCACAGAGATGAGCACTGGGTAGAAACTTGTTAGCAACTTCATTAATGATCTGAAAGAAGGAGGATCAGATGAGTTAATTAAATCTACATATAGTCCTTAGTGGAAGTTACAAATATCAGGACAAATAATTTAAAAAGACCATAGTATCAAAAGTTTGGACAGCTATGGGCAGAGAACAGCAACATTTAATTTGGGTAGGATAATTACAGTTGAATACACTTTGTTCAGTGGAGAAATAAGTTAAACCATAAACAATGCTGAATAGAAAGTAGTAAGCTTGTGACACTAGAAATAAATTCATTGTTTAAAAAATGTGCTTACATATATTTCTATGTCTAATATGGACAAAACAAAGATTTAGCCTCTGGGAGATGGCTAGCATTATTTAAAAAAAAAAATTGGTCTAATACTCACAGCTACACAGATAACCTAGGGTGGGAAAATTCCCCATGAAAAGTGTTATGAAAGCCATTAAGGAATGGAAAAATGGGAGGAGAAAAGGTGGGCAGCACCTGAAAGTGAGCAAGGTAATGAGTGGTAATTTGAAGGTAAACAATGGCAAGTGATAACTGGGTGGCTGATTCATTTAGCATCTTCCATATCTGCCCTCTCTTTGAAATTAGTCAGAATTCCTCAAGCTTGTAGACAATGAGATTTTGAAGTGAAAAGACTTCTGTGTTTGTAATAAGAATGAAGTTGGAATCGAAACTTAACTACATTGAGGAAAGTCAAGTATCCCTCCTGGGAGAGATCAAGCAGATTAGGAAATGATCTTAGAGAACTGATAACAAACTCATTCCTTCTAACTTTTGAATTTTTTTTGGCCAAATAAAACACATGGAAAGAAAATTTCGTTTTGGTCCCTGGGGCAAGACAAGTAAAAAATATTTCTTTCTAGCTTCTACTTAAATGACTCATTCACTTTCTAGGGCTCTCTTCACCCACTAAAATGGCATCAGGATTGTGGAGAAATTTCTTCAGGATAGAGTGGAATTTCTTCTATTATTCTAGTAGTAGTAATTCCTCCATTATTGAATACTATAAGGGAAATATCACAGGTCATGTCACAGAGTATAAAACCTTGAAAAGCGTGAAATATTAAGAGCATAATTCTGCTTTCTGACATCAGTGGAAATTACATTGGCTTCTCTGGAAATAACACCTGAATTGAAATTGCAAGATGAAGGAGCCAGAAAAAATAATTTAAAAAGAAACGTCAATCCTAAAAATCAACCAAGTAAGAGAATTTATCAATTAGGGGGAAAAAACACTGAGATGACAAATAACCTAGAAAGACCAGGTCCTTCATGGACACTTTAAATGTCTTTTCAGTACCTGCTTCAAGCCTAGTAGAACGTAGTTGGAAGTTTTGACAGAAGTTGTTTTAACTTGCTCATACCTTACAATGAAGCTTCTTTCATTGCAAAAATTAATTTTTTGCCCCAATAGCTTGTCATCAAAGGATCAGTGGTTGGATAAGCCATACCCTGTCAATTTACCCATCACCTGCAGTGTTAACTTTTTCTTGTGGGAAACCTGCAAGGAATTAAGCTTATAGGAAGGAAGAATTGGATGCAAATATTTCCAAAAGAAATTTTTCGATGTCAGCAACCAGCACATTTATAGAAGTACTCAATTCATTCACATATCTAAGCTTTATAAAATAATCTGTGTTTCTTTGTATATATAACACATGCTTTCAAAATACTAGATAAAAAGAAAGTAGTTTTATCCCAGTTAGAAAATTTAAAAAAAAATTTTTAAAAGAAGTTTTAGATTACAGAAAATTAACATAAAAAATACAGGAGATTCCCACACACCCCACTCCCACCACCTCTCATATCCTTCTCCACTAATAACATCCTACAGCAAGGGCCATTCATGAATTGTAGAATCCACACGCATTCATTCATCCCATAAAGGGTTACTGAGTAACTGCTTTGTACAAATATGATATAAATGAATTCAGCTCATGATCTAGCAGGAGGAATAAGAGAGGCACATAAATAAATATTAATACATGGTTAACAATGATAAATTCTGCAATGACAAGGCATTTGGATAGAACCTTAGGGAATGGTTCAGACTCAGACACTTTCAACTCAAGGTGGAAAAGTGTCATTCCAGATAGAGAGAATGGCATGAACACAAATTTGCAATCTGCAATTGAAGAGAATATCCTGGGAAAAGCTGAGTGATCTGTCTGAAAGTAGGTTGGGATTGTAATTATTTATTCTCTGAGGCAGAGGGATGAGTTAATCCTACTCCTGTTGCTGCATACCACCATGTTATTATCATGGGTTCTGACATTTATGTATTTAATCTCTTGTAATTCTCACTAGTCTCCTACTCCATTCCTCACCCTACCTCATAGGTGCCTATTCTAATATATCTGATATGTTTCTTTAAAAGTATTCCTTTAAATGTGAAGATATGTTTGTATGTATTGATTTTCAGTTTATTTAAATGGTACGGTGCTGTATAATTTATCCTGATTTCCCCCTTTTAAACACTCAACATCTTTTTTTAAAAAAATATATAAAGTTTAGATTTATGACTCTCTTTAAAATCCATTTACTCTCTCTGCTGCATGATGCAGTATTCTAATAGTGTGCTTCCACCATGTTTTTCACATAAATATCCAGATATAATACCTTAACAGCCGCACCTCCCTTTTATCCCCATCTACAGCATGTTAGTATGAACAGCCTCTTAATTGTCCTCTTATGGGCCTGTGTCAGAATTCTTTGGTACATAGAATAAAAGCAGCATTGCTGGGTAAAAATGCATATATAAATGTTATTTCACTAAGTACTTCCAGACTGTTTCCAGAATGGCTGCATCAGATCACACTTCTATTAGTAGAATTGTCAGCAGGAATGAAGGAAACTGGCCCCTACAAGTACAATGTACTTGTAGGGCTTCAGAGAGGTGCAGAATGAGGTAGGCAATGAGAGTGTGGTAGCAGAGAGAAGTCGGGTATACATGGTATAGAAGGCTAGGATGCAAGGATTCTGAGAAGGAAGATTTATTTAGACTGGCCTGACTCAGCAGACTCTTGTCCTGATAAAAACTGAGCCCCAAATAGAATTTTTGGGTCCCTTTTATACAGAGGATGTAAGAGTGGGGAGTCAAATGGTGCTTATATGCAAAAGGACTTTATGTTAGTTTCTTCAAGTATTTTATCTGAGTATTAGATAGGTTATTTCCTCCAAGTAAGCTTCAATTAACATTCCAGGTGAGCTTTTAACATGAACCCCCCGCATTCCCGGTAAGCTTACCACATTTGGTTTGCATCCTCCCTGAATATCCAAAGTGTATAGAGTTTATACCTCTCAATTGGTTTTCTAGGCATACTTGGATATGGAATAAGTTTGAATTTATGCAGAGGCTATATTAGGAAGAGCTCTAGATTTCATTTGAACAGCCATTGGGTCTGTTTATTCAATGATCACCTGTCCTTTAAAGTAACTAGCACATAGTAAATGCTCAATAAATGGTCTCTGACTTGAACTGAATTCTAAGTTTCTTAATATATTGCTTTTAAAAATCTAGTTTCACTTTTATATGTTAATATTTATCTGGTTAAAATGATTATTCCAATACCATTTTTGCCTGGTGTATTTATTTCTCAATGTCTCTTTTCCAGTACCTCAAATTTTAAATGACTTATCGTCAGTGATTTTCAGACTGCTAATTGGAACTAACAGCTCCCCAGTGACCTAATGATTCAGTAGTAGTTAGCAACACTACTCAGAATGGCCATTATGGTATCCTGATTTGCCTGTTGCTGGTGATAACAGCCACTTCTCTTCTGAAAGAAAAAAAAAGAGAAATATTTAGGAACACCTCAGCAGATATAACCAACTCTGTCTCTAAAGACTTCTTTGAATTATATGTGAAAGCTTAAGGAAAATGAAAAGTTTAGTAATCTGGTAATGGACTAGGAAACCTTTCAACTTCAGGTTACCTATATGTGGACATGTGGACAACCCTCATGAATGATGCATGGCTAAGAAGCAATGAATTAGGGGGTTAGTTTCATTACTAATAAATAGGCGGTTTGTCAAGTGTGTTTGTAGTTGACAGTCTCATCTAGATGGTATTCAGGCACTGCAATTTGTTAGAGCTTAACTTGTGCAATAAGAAAACATAAGTTTTACCACTAGACATAGATACGCCTTTGAATTTTGGTTTCATTGTGAAAGTCTCATAACTTCTTTAGGTTTTAGTTTCTTCACCTGTCAAGTTAGGATGACAATGGGTATGCTTTGTTTAAAATATAAGTAAGAATAATAAGATTAACATTTATTTATTTATTTATAAAGATTTTTTTAAGTTTATCCCCCCCCCCCCCCCCAGTTGTCTGTTCTCTGTGTCCATTCGCTGTGTGTTCTTCTGTGTCCGCTTGCATTCTTGTCAGCGGCACCCAGAATCTGTGTCTCTTTTTGTTGCATCATCTTGCTGCACCAGTTCTCCATGTGTGTAGCGTCATTCCTGGGCAGGCTGCACTTTTTTTGCACTGGGCGGCTCTCCTTACAGGGTGCACTCCTTGCACATGGGGCTCCCCTCTGCGGGGGACACCCCTGCGTGGCACAGCACTCCTTGCGCTCATCAGCACTGCACATGGGCCAGCTCATCACATGTGTCAGGAGGCCCTGGGTTTGAACCTTGGACCTCCCATGTGGTAGGCGGCCGTCCTATCCATTGGGCCAAATCCACTTCCCAAGGCGAACACTTACTGAGCACTAACTGTGCCTCAGGTGCAGATTTAAGTTCTTTACATTTATTTATTTATTTAAACCCCACATATCACCGTTATCCCCATTTTACAGATGAGGAAACTGAGGCACAGAGAGATTAAGTAATTCAACCCAAAGTTGTGCAGGTAGAATATGGCCACTTTAGGGTTTGAATTTAAGGAGTCTATCTACAGAGCCTACATTTTAAAACATTTTACTTTAAAAAAAAAAAATCAATTAAAAAATGTCTTCAATAAGCTGCATCTTCTGCCCAACCCCATATGGAAAGTGGGTCCCAAGGAAAGAGAGGCCTGTCTTCTTCTTTGGAAGTTGACTTGGGAGAGACTTGGGAGGCCTTCAGGCTCAGAGACCCCAGGCTCAGACCCCAACCAGGGGGGAGTTATGTTTGGAGGGCCCAAACCCCAGCTATTATAGGTTAGATTTGGTCTACTTGGCCACAAACCCTGAGCAGCATAAAGAGTGGGTTTTCTTGGACTCCTGGCCTTGGACAGTTAGAAATCTGGAGGCACCCTGGGCCCCTAAGGGCAGTTTGAGATTAGAGGAGGTTAAGCTTCTTGGTCCCTAGTAGGTGTTCAGGAATTCTTGGGACTGGGGCTTGGGACCCCAGTTTGGGCAGGGAGTGGTTAAGAGACTGGGGAATATTCTGAGCTTCCCAGAACTGTAAGTTAGAAGGGACTAGGACAGGTTGGGGCTCAGCTGTCCCCAGCGTCTCTGGGTATCCTGTTTGGGAGACGAAGCTATCACTGGGGTTTCCCCCCCTCCATGGTTCTGGCCTCCCCCTTAGTGGGTTGTGGAGAGTTCCTGTGGGAAACTGAAGTGGTGGAGGTGGGAGCCCCTGACCCCAGCTGGCGTCTTTGGTGGCATGTTCCTTTAGGGAAAGGTCTTATAGCTCCTTCTTGCATTCAAGGAGGCCAGCAAGGTACAGGCAGCCCTGGCCACAGTGGCCCAGCAGGAAAGTCAGAACTGCAGCCTCTGTGCAACCGGCAATCTGTGAAAGCCATGCTGCTGCTGATGAAATGATGGTGATACTGCTGATGGAAGATAATGGTCTTGCTGATGAAGAAAGATGATAGAAGTGGTGATTGTTTGCTCAAGGAAAAAATATTACTGGTAGCCTTAACTTGGGCAAGTCAATTTCTTTCTCATAGCTACTTCATTGTAGCATTACCAAGTAGTTTAGGTTTTCACAGATGGAATATCTATGCAAGTATAAAATATTATTTCTGTATACTTTATTAGTTGACTACACTGATTCAATACTAATTTAAAATAGCTTCTAGGCCTGTGTTTCTTTTATCCTTTAATTTTCACACTTCTTCAAGAAAGCCAACTTTCACAAAACTCTAGTTTGGGTCACAAATATCTTATTCTTAGAATCTCAGGATTGGAAATAAGCATCAAATCTATTATTCAATACTTACCATCACCCCCACTCTCTACCCAAGACTTGCTCTCTTAACTCATTCTAGATTGTTTTATATATGTGTGTTTCTGTGAAAGGAATTAATTCTTGCTAAAGCAGCTCTTTCTTCAAAATTTTAAGATCCTTTCTTATATTCAGATGAAATTTGCCTTCCAGTTTCTAAGTGAAAAATCTAAAATTTATTCCTGTTTAATTTCTTTTCTATTTGGTCCACAGCTCCAGGCTGCCAAGTTTTGAATTCTGTCATCCTGTATATTCACAGTTTTATGTTATCTCTAAAGTTAATGAACATGCCATGCCCTCTGTGTCTCTACCCATTTCCTCAATTGAGGGAAACTTATTTTTGCTCTGTCAAGGTCAGCCTACATTAAAAAGATAAATCAGTGTGTACTTATGATTTGTCTGTTTCACACATAAATGAAAAATTTAAACTTTCAGTTCTGATCATATGTCACCTTTTGGAATCTACCATCCCGTGTGCTTGTAGTGATTTCAGGTCTTCTCTCTGAATATGACCCCGTTTTAAAGATAATGTTCCTTATCCTTGTTGGGTAAAGCACTAGGCATAGAAAGCATAGGAAGGAAGGAAAAGTAAGAGAGAAAAAGATGCAGAGACAGTGAGTCAGAGGAAGGGGAAGGGAGACCTGGAGAGAACTTGTGTCAGTCAAACAGAAAACACATTTCAGGCACCAGTGATGGCAGCAGTGATAAATTTCACAGAGCATCTTTGAATTTCACAGAACTATAGAAAGAGCTTGGCAAAGAAAAACACTGCGTATAGTCTCTTTTCCTTTCCTTCTACCCTAAATTCTACAACCCTTTCTGTAGCATTGACTGCTAAAGCTGAAATACCACTTGCTATAAAGCCATCTTAATAGAACATACACAATGTCTTTTCAGTGGAAATGTAAAAGATTTTTTATCGGATTAGCAATATAAGTGGCTCTTGTTAAGCTTGGTTTCTCATCTACCTTTCCTGGTATTAAACCTTGCAAAAAATTTTTATCCCGATGAACTCTGATAACTATTTTCTACAACAATTCTTTTTTGTTTCCTTTCCACACCGTAATCACCCCCTTTTCCTTATCCTCTCCCCACTTGGGGAAGAAAGTCACCTTATATCATCATCCACAGCAAAGTGTTAAAAACTTAAGACAGGAGACCCACCCACAACATTTGCATTTTACCAGGAGAAATTCAGAGATGGCCATTTTTGCATTAAATACTAGTGTTCTAAAGGTGAAATATCAAGCCACTCACCTTCGCTCCATCCCAAAGTTGCCAACTGTGCTTAGGCAAAAAAAAAGAAGGGAAACTAGAACTGTATTCTAGCTAATGTTTGGTGGGAATCTCTCCATATGTTATTTGCTAATTCACCTTTCAGTGTAGAAGATGCACTTGATTCCGTAATCTTTACCACCCACAATGAGAGGGGGGATATGACTGAATCATAATCATAATTCCTTTACTTAAGAGATCATTGGAAATAAAGGTCTTCCTTAGTTTTCTATCAGCAGTATGTGAAGTCTAATGAAGTTCCTGAACCCCTCCCATTCACTTCTAAAGTCACCCTGAGATAAGCTGAGCACTGCAACTATTTTTCTTAATTGGATTCCAATGCAAAGGTGAGAGCAGCTGAAAGTTAGCTCTTTCTATTGACATTGGCTGTTGCCTGAGGAATTGAGCAGTCACTCAGCAGTCAAGAATCTTGAGGAAGCCAACAGGATTAAGAAAGAGGAAGCTGACCTCCTGTGGACAGCACTCTTTGCTGCTGAACTGACTGAGGTGAACAGGAAGTACCACATGCTCTATTTTTATTAATTCAGATTATAACCCTATTCTGAGTCCCCATTTCACACATTGGTAAGAATTTAATCCTCACCATTTTGAGGGGGGCTTCTTCTCAAGGTTCTGTGAAGATCTTTGGGTCTCATGGGGCCCAAAGCATTTGTGCATGTCATATGGTCTACAGTGGCCCATCTTGCAAGTGGTTTTTGCCATACAAATGACAGAAATACAACCCAACTCACCTTAAGCAAAAATGGGAAATGTTTTTCATATTGTTGCAAAGTCTAAAGGAGTATTCTAGCCTCAGGCACAACTAGATAAAAGTGTTCAGACAGTATTATGAATCTATCTTTCTCTCAGATTTGCTTTCATCTGAGTTAGTTTCATCATCAGCTAAGACTCTTCCCCATCGTGAAATGTTGGCTGCCTGCTCCCAGGAACCCAATCCTGACATCAACAAATGTACCTCTAATAAGTGTTCATTGCACTCATTGGATTAAACAGTGGTGTTAGACAATTCCATATGAATCACAGGAACCGAGGAAGGGAGAAGTCTCAAGTTGAAAGTCAAGAATGTTTCCAGAAGCATGGGAAATGGATGTTAGGCATGCAGAAATAACCAGTGTCTACTTGGGCACAGAAAGTAGGACTCTTTCCAAAGCTGGGAAGCCCCAGTTGTAGAGTCATTCCATGATCTCTATCAATCCTATTTCTTTCCTTCTGTATGGGCCTGGGAATGAGTGGGTACTGGCTTCCGCTACCTGTGGAATGCATCTTCTTCCATCCTTTTCTCAGTGTTGCTGAAAGGACCTCTCCGATTCCTGCATCCACCTCTCTCCAGTCAGAAGCACTGGACTGCTCTCCCCACAGACCCATTAGTTCAATCTCTTTGTTCAACTTCAGTTTTCACAAAACGCATATCTCCTTCAAGCAAATTTGTTTATCAGTCCTGCAATATAGAAAGAGCCTGACTACGCTTGGAAAGACTGAATGGAAATAGAAAGAGAATACAAACAATATCTCAATATATTTTCATACCATGTTTGCTTTATACACATATTTTTTTCTACCTGACCACAGTAGGTCACATACTCAGAATGGACTGGCTAACTGATTTAATCTTGCTGTTCCTCAATGAGTTGATTTTCCACAGAACTTAGGTACAGTCTAATGATTATATAAGAAATTTTTGAGTATGGGACCCAGAAAAGAGCAATTAAAGTACGATCTGTTTTCCTGACTTATCTTCTCCAGGTCCTGCTTCAAAGAGCCCTAGAAACTTTGATTTGGGTTCATCTAGTCCTGTTATCTCATTTTATAGGCAAACCTATAAGGTTATGACTTATTAAAAAAGTAAGGACATGTAACTACCCTTTCCTGAAGAGTAGTTGCTGTGATGTCAGGCTCCATAGAATGATACTTTACTATCCAACACTGACAATAACCCTATGTAAAATGGAAATAATAATAATAATAAGGATTAGAAAAGTTAGGCACCCAACATATAACTGGTATAGACCAAGGCTTGGATTTTTTTTTTCCTATCTGGTTGCCTCATCATCTTTTTGGTACTTCCCTTTGCCACTCGGGGGCAGGGCTGTGTGGGAGCCTGCGCCGCTCTGCAATGGTCTAGGATGCCTTTTTTCCTTTTTTTACCAGGAGGTCACAGGGATAGAACCCAGGTCCTCCATATGGTAAATGGGAGCTCAATTGCTTAAGCCACAGCCACTTCCCCAAGGCTTGGGTTTAAAATTGGGGTTTCATTGTTTGTTTGTTTTACTCTAAAGCTCATCACCTGACGCTTAGTTTATCACTGCTGCTAGATCTGTATGAGTATCCTGAATCCTACTCTAAGATGTCTTACCTCAATGGCCCTAAGGGAATTAGTCTCTGTCAATGTTTTTCAGATTTTGCTTCTCAGAATAGTTTCAGGGTCTCAGTAGAGTCCCCTTATGACTATCTTGGTCATAAGCTGCTGTGCTTTCTTCATCTCTTAAGCAAGAAGATGCCAAGAGATCTATTGTTTGAGGAAAGTTTTAACAGTAAAAAGCTATGAAGACCCTGAGCTTCATGATCTCTAAGTTCCCTTTCAGTTATGGCTTCTGATGTCTGTACTTCTCCCAACAGACCTCCTCACCCACCACATTCTTCTTTAATTACACACATTCCTTTGAAACTCCTCAGCTTCATCTTTCCTTCTTGGTATGGCCACTACCAAGAAGGAGGAATGACTTGTTCAGCATCCCAGTGTGACTACAATGTGTGACTGCCTTCAATTTTGCAAAGAATATAGGAAGATCTTGGCTTTAGTTAGTTTATTTGGTGTTTCATTTTCACTCTTGGAAAAAGAAACAGGTTTTTAATTTTCCGTGTCATACTTACTATTTGAGAGTTGTCACTGTGTTCTATACTAACAGCACATGGAAGTCTGTGCCCTGAGGTAATTGAGGTCAATGTTTCCAGTGAAGATAATGCAAGAAATCAGATTCTGGGCTATAAGGAAGTTGGCCAAAACAGTTATCTTCATATTACTTCCTCCTTGGAATTTTTATTAACTCATCTGTACCATTAATTACCACCTCCTAAGCAGATGACTTGCAAATCTGTATTCCTGGACCTAATCCTTTCCAAACTCTAGATCCACATGCTGCTTTAACATTGATTTTTAGATGTGTTGAAAGCCCCTTGACCTGGTTTAAAAAAATGGGCATGTCATTCTTTCTTCCTCCTGAATTAATTCCTTCTGCCAGAAGTGCCCATTATTTTCCCTTTCACTGTTTCCTCTTTCTCTGCAAGGCTGCCACTTGCCTCAGCCAGGAATGATGACGCTATAACTAAATTAGTCCTGAGATCCAAGGTGGTTCTCACTTGGCCAGGATGCACCAGATTCTCTTTTCCTGGGATTTCAAAGCAGGATGCAGAGACTGAGTCAGGAAGGTTGTACTGGCTACTAGGGTTGAAAGGTCATGCAGTTTTGAGCAGAGTTGATACCAGATTCTAAACTCAAAGAAATAGATGTAGGGGCTTTGGAAATGAAGCCAAACTTCAACAGGAGAAGGGAAGAAACAATGAGAGAAACTGTGGAAAGAGTAAAGTTCTTGATAATTGTCTAGCTCCTGGGCAGATCAGCAGTACTTGCTATCATTGGGTTAATTGAAATTCCTCTATGTATTTTTTACTTATTAGCCTTACTTTCACTTGAATTTCTTTAAGTAGGTGTTTGTCCCTGACAACCAAATGATCCCTACTTGAAGTATTTCTTTCCCCAGAATTTCCTAATAATAATTACCACAAGAAGTAGATTATTGAATGATCATTCTCTCCATTCGTGATACTACTTAGCTCTTTACCTTAATTAACTTCTCAATTTTAAAACACCCTTGTGAGATACAGGTTGTATCCTTTGTACATATAAGGGAATGAGGTTTAGAGAAATCAAGCAACTTGTTTAAGGTCTTTTAAACCTATACCTGACTCCAGAATCAGGCATTTAACCATCTTACTAAAGTATCTCCTCATTTCTTTTTTTCTTTTTTTTAAATTTATTTCTCTCCCCTTCCCACCCCCCATCCCCACTCTCCCATTGTCTGTTCTCTGTGTCCATTTGCTGTGTGTGTTCTTCTTTGTCTGCTTGCATTCTTGTCAGTGGCATGAGGAATCTGTGTCTCTTTTTGTTGCGTCATCTTGCTGTGTCAGCTCTCTGTGTATGCAGTGCCACTCCTGGGAAGGCTGCACTTTATTCGCAAGGGGCAGCTGTCCTTGAGGGGTGCACTCCTTGCGCATGGGGCTCCCCTACACCAGGGATACCCTGTGTGGCACAGCACTTTTTACGCACATCAGCACTGCACGTGGGCCAGCTCACCACACAGGTCAGGAGGCCCTGGGTTTAAACCCTGGACCTCCCATTTGGTAGGCAGATGCTATCAGTTGAGCCAAATCCACTTCCCGTCTCCTCATTTCCTTTAATGCTACTTTTCATCACTCAGGGTCAATATTTGCATCTTTGTTTTAAATTACTTGTATCTCATCTTTGACATCTGATAAATTATTTGAACCCTCTTACAATCTTCTATTTCTATATTTAGTTCAAGCTTTCAATACCCCTGGTCTTTATTAGTGCAGTGGCAGGAAGTAGCAGATCTTCCTATCGTCCATAAACATCTCCCATCAAATTTATTCTATGTATTTCTTGCCAAATTAAACTTTCCAAAGCCCAACTCTGGTTATATGATGCTACTCCTCAAAATTCCTCATTGGCTTACCATTACCTACTAATACTTAATAATAAACTTTTACACTGGCAGTCAATACTTATCCAGTAGTCTTTGATTTACTCTTCCTACCTCATATTTCTCATCCCTGTCATGGATTTATCTTGCCCTCTTACCAAACAAACCTACTACTATTTCTCCAAACTGTCCTTAAACATTCCTCCTTCTGTGCTTTTTTTTCTACAGGCCCCTCTACCTAAAAAAAAAAAAAATTGAAATCCTATTAACTTTCCATAGTCCAGTTCAAATGTCACCTCCTACATAAAACGTTTTCTGATTCTTCCAGTTCAATGTGATCTCTCTTTTCTTAGGACCCCTAGAACATGCTTCTTATGGATGCCATTGACTGCATTTATAGGGGTAGTAAGTACTTGGTATGAATATGGCTACTATGTCCATGCCAGACAGCATAAGATGATCATAGCTCTTTTCTTGAATACCAGATATTACTTGAGAATACTTCCTAACATAAAACTCAAGGCAGACACTACCAACTGATTGGAGGCATTGTGCAAAATGAAACTTGACTGGCTTCTTCATTTTATTAGCCCTCGCTCCTCTCTAGACCTGATACCTGGCCTGGGACTTGGCAAAGCCTTTCCATTCCAGCTAGAGAGAGAGCCCTAGAGCTTGTGCTCAGACTCTAGAACTTACTTTTATTTTTATTAGGCAAGGCCACTGTTTTAAGTTGAAAAGTAAAGAGGCCAGATGTTCCAGCTTTGAGTCCTTTTGCTATGGCCTCCCCAGTAGCTCTATTTATAAGGATATAGATGCTGCATCATTAAAAAAAAATTTTTTAAAGGCCATTAGCATGTTAAGGAACTCACAAATCAGAATACCACACTTTTAATGTGAGCATTGATTTCCAATCCACAGATTATAAGATTGTTACTTAGACATGACATATATTCCCAATTCAGTCAGATTTTATCTTATCAGGTGAGCAGAGGCAGGCGTAGATGCAATCTTTCATCTTCTTATACATCATAATTTACATTTGAAGGATCATGCTTCCTCTCTTTTGTTCTCTTTGTCTTGTGTTTTTCTCAATACACACATGACAATGAATACACAAAGAATCAAGGAATGTAAGAAAGAATGAATGAAAGACAAGAAAAGAGAAAAATATAAATTAGTTTTGAATTTCAAAATTTAGGACAAAAATCATTCCTTGATGATTTTGTTTATTTTAAATGCAATTTTTATAATTGCATGTTTCAGATAAATATTTATAAAACAAAAAATCTTGTTTCATTACTGTTTTAATTACTTTCTGCATGGAATCCTTTCCTCCACTTTTAAGTGGGGCTTTTTTTTCTCCAAAATACAATGGAAACATAATTGCTTTTTCCTTTTTCAGTGTTCCATCATATAAACCTAAGTAAACAAACCTGTTTGAGAGCACAAGATGATGAATATCTACCATGCAAGTATTCACTGCTTGCTCCGTTCATTTCATTTCAATTCTACAGTAAACTGAGAAACCTTTAGTTATTTCGGAAAGTACATTGCCAACTGAGGGAATATATTTTGAGTAAATTTTTTTACTCAGGTTTGCTTTAAAAGTCTGAGGGGTGAAGGGGGAGGGAGAGAAGAGAGGGGGAGGAGTGGAGGAGGCAAGGACAGGAGAGGTTTCAGAGTGAAGGGGAGGGAAGAGGTGGGACAGGAGGGAAGGGAAGGGAAAGGGAGAAGAGAGGAGATGAGAGCAGAGCTGAACAAAGGAGAGGAGAGCAATAGGATAAGATAGGAGAGGAGAGCACAGGGAAAAAAGGAGAAATTTCTTTCCCCACCTTTTTTCTTTTTTGATTCTTTGTTACATTTCCTGGTCTGGGCTCCATTCCAGCACCATGTTCACATGATTCAATAATATATAACCTACCATAAATCAGATAGCAGTCACAGTTAAGTATGATTTGTTATATGTGTGGATTTCTGTTTATATCTTTACTGGAGATTTTTAGCAATAAGATGTAATATGTAATTTCTACCTATTTAAAAGCTTCATGCTGTTTGATCACAAAAATGATTTGTGTCTTCCTTATCTCAGTGAAGAGGATATTTGATACAAGGTTGCTTACCATGTCCCTGTGGTGTAGTATGCCTGGCAAAAGCCCTGTGCTATTCTGGAGCATACAGCTTTTTCTGTTTCTGTGGGATTAGAGACACTATGGCTGGTGGCTGATAAACAGCAATTTAGTTGTGGAGGGAATTAGCTTAATATAAACCCAGAATTTTTCTTCTCTCTCACCCCTCCCTGCCCCCAACAGATGGCTTATATGGCAATAGCCTCTGAAGACAACATAACCTGGCCAGTTTGCTTCTCTTAATATACCAGATGTGATGGAAATAGCAGCAATTTGGGAATCAAATATACTAGGATTATATCCAGGTTCCCATATGAGTTAGCATCATAACCTCAAGGAAGTTATGAACTTTCTGCTTCTCATTTTTTAAATTGGGAAGTGAAGAAAATAATACCTAATATACAAAGTTGAGAGAGTTAAATGGGATAGTTGAAAGGTACCCCAGCATCATTTTTTTATATACAGTAGGACTTCAAAAAAAAAAAAAGTGTTGGATTTCTGCCATATATGGAGAATGGAACAGGGGGCAAATACTTCTTGGTTCATTGGGTCTCTTTAAACTCTATTTGTGGGCTTTGCTTTGTTGTACAGTTCTTAGGATTTTCTCTGTTGAAACCACAACTTTAGCAAGTGTTGTTTTCATGCAATACCTTTACATCAATGTGTGCCTGTCTCATTAAGTAAAATAAACAAGGTGATAGTGGGGGAAGTGAAAATGCTTAGTGGAGGTTTGTGTTAAAAAATTATTTAATGTCCATTGAAACCCCTGGACTAGGGGAAGGTAGGTGGGACACTTGCTTCAGGTACAAAATTTAAGAGGGTATCAAAAAATTCAGTAATCCTGATTAAAAATATTTTAAAAAATCAAAATTAATGCAAAAAGCTATGAACAAAATATTAAGATTTTAATAAAGTCTGGATCCAACAAGACTGGCATCAGGATGATGCATATGAGGTGATCATGGTACAGATATGAACCCCAGTAGAGACATGAAGCTCATTGGAGAGGGTCTTGTTGGGTTTTAAAACATTGGTTAGGAAAATCCTATTGAGAAGCAATTTGGTAGAATTTGCTCAACAACTTTGACTATTAGTATAACATGACATTTAAATCCCATTGTTTTTTTAATAATAGGTATTTGTTTTCTAGTTCGAGTTCTGTAAGTCACAGGCCATGGGGTACAGAGATACTTATGATGACTGATTTTTAAGTACAAGTGTTATTAAGTTTGCAATAAACTTTCAAATGTTTAGACTTTTTCAATTCTGAGGAAAATATTGCTCTATATTTTCAAAACAGTCCGATTAATGGAAAAATAATAGAATAGTATCCTGTATACCTAGTTATTTTCTCCTAATTTATAGTTACAAAAAATCTGGTGGAGGAAAGTTTTCCTCTTTTTAACCTAGTCTAAAAGGAAAAATGTGCAAACAATTTTGTTTGGGTTGTAGTTGGTAAATTTATAGTTAAGTATAAATGATAATTACTGCTACTCAATAAAAGCAGCCAGATTTTTTGAGTGTTTACTGTGTGCCATGCACTGAATCTGGTATTTTCCAATCTATCTGATTTAGTGCTCTGATGAGCTCTGCAAATGGCTCATTTTACAGGTCAAGAAACTGCAATCCAAAGAAGTTGAGTGAGTTGCCCAAGTTCACCTACTCAGTAAGTGACAGAGGCAGGATTTCGATCCTAGGTCTTTCTGATCAGGTATCTATGTTTAGTGCATTGAAACTAATTTTAGAGCTTGGGCATCTGTACTGGATTTTGTTTGGGGAGAAACAAGTCAATGGAAAATGAAATATCATGACGAAAACTTATATCAACCTCAGAAATTTTTACCTCTTTTGAGAATCTGCCTGACTGAAGCTTCCAGAAACACAGAAATCCTAAAACATCTTCTAGGAATACAACAGATGGAATTTGACTCCCTCTAGCATGACTGTTGACTAGGAATGGGGAAAGGAAGGGGCCAGATTGAGCCATGGGCCTCTTACATAGTAGGTATAAGGCACAGTGGGGTCTAGGAGTAAGCGCTCAGCTCTAGAGCAGATGGTGAGCTGTCCAGGTCCCTCTACATCATTCCCTGGAGTTTCTCCTTTCAGTGTTTGGTTTATTTAAGGATTTGCATTTTCACTGGCCTGGTCTGCTTCAGGACCCCTCCTGAGTCTCACCTGCTCTACCTGCATGATCCTGGTTACTGCTCTTGCAGCATTGCTTTGCAACCCTTAAGCCAACCAGGAGGTATCATGGCATATTAGAAGTAAACCCCAAGTTCCCCAGACATCCAGGCATTGATTCTGGCCCCTGATCATCTATGCTCTCTTGTCCACCATATGGTTGGAAGATAATGTTTGGGGAATCCAATGCTTAGGCTGCTGAAAAATTGTATAGTAATGTAACACACTACAAACTATATCAAGTAAAATCCCTTGATTGCCAATTGAGAGAGCATCTCAGACCTTTGCATGCTTCATTGTCATTGCTATGAGTATCGGTATCACTAAATGCCAGATGTTCAGGACTGCTGAGTCATCCAGACTTGAAGAGATGGGATGCAAAATAAACCACAACCCAGAATGTCAAATTTGAACAGCCTATCCATTACAGTGGATTTGAAACTGTATTACAGAAAAATGACGCTCAGGGGTTGGCTGAGGATGGGGGTGGGGCTAGAAAGTGGGCTTTCTGTACTTATTGCTTTATCAGTCTTAGAAGCTTCACATGTATGGTTCTACATATTAAGTTGCTATATAACCTAGCAACCTAATTTGAAGAAAAAGTTTGACTGCTTAGAAAGATGAGTTTTTAAAAAATCTTTCAACAAATCCTATTTCCTTATCTTACTTTCGTGAAACCTGAGCCCCAGAGAGGTTAGGTGTCTTGCCTAAGGCTTCACAGTGGGTTAATAATGAGATTAAAATAGAAACTGAGAACCTCAGACATCTGCTTTCTGGTCCTTTCTCTCCTTTGACCTGTTTTGGCTGCAGAGTTGTGTTAAGGCTCCTCAGCTGCCTTGCCACCCATCCTCCTCAAATCATTACTGTTTGTCATCTGTCTGGAATGGCAAAGCATTTCCTCTGATGCAGAAAAGTATTTTTTGAGCCTATGGCAAGATATCAACATTTATTCCCCCCTCTCACTTGTCACAATTTGAATCAATCCTTCCAGAGGTAAAATTCAGGACATATGTCATCAGTTGTCAGGTGGTAGGGGCCTTAGTGGCAACATGTAAACAACATTTTGGTTTATATTTCTCCTATAGAGGCAATAATAGTATTGTTGATCATGATGGTAGTAAAATCTTTACAGCTCTCCATTTAATGACAGACTGGTTTTTCTGAAGTCTTAAAACACAAACCTACCTGGAATTAGAGATTAGGGAGAAAGAATTTCATAAACTTGAGCAACCATCATTATTGTCCAGAGATGCTAATTATGTGTTTAATGAGCCTGAAGCAGGTGGAAGATGCATGAGAGTTCTGTGCCATTGGGTCTGTTAAAGGGTCTCTGGAATTCAAGCTAATTTGAATATTTCTATGAAAAGGGGGTCAAGGAAGAAAGAGCTAAAGGGAAAATGGGTATACTCTGTGCTTGTTTTGTTGTTGTTGTTTTACCTTTTATGATTCACACACACACACATGGCACTTTGGGAGGTTGGTAGAAGCTATAAATCATCTCCCCCAGAAATATTCACATGTATAATTACAAAATTTTTGTGAAATGACCCTGAATTGCCTAATAATCAAGCCATAGGCATTCATTGATTATAGCCTAAATATCCCTGATGGAGAAATAAACAAATGCAGGTGTGACCTAGTGACTGAACCAGCAGTGTAATGTCCTGTACCTAAGGGTCTATATTATACATGGAAAGGCATTCTCTTTTCCTAAACTTCTTTTTGTTCTAAAGACAAATATCCAGGCTTCTCATGATTTCTTTAAATTGAGTAACCTGCCATATATGCTGGTCTTTTTTTATTGTAAATTATAATTTTCACTGCTTCCTTTGAATTTTGAAGGGCAATTTAGGGAGTGGAAATGGGGCTATTTGAACACATTTCTTCCAGTTCTTTGGGTATCAAATGCATTAATGTAGGATAGTTTGAATAACGGGAGCCCACAGATAATTCTAGAATAGTTTTAGTCCCTTTCGATGCAGAACTCCCCTTTTCTCCCTCCTACCGAGCTTCTAACCAACAGCCACATTTTCTTGGGCAGTTTCCAACTCTTCTTTACCTTTTCTCAAACTTAGAATGAGGCATTAAAAAATAAAGAGATGCCCAACAGAAATGAATGAGCCGGAAATGAAGAAAACCAGAGGCTCCAGATAATCCCCAAAGTACTTCCTGAATTACTCAGTTAACTGTGCCAAGTAAATGCTATTCATTCCTTCAGGCCTGTTAGAACTATCTGAAACTAGAGTGAGTTGGAGCTTTGACCGGGAAAGCTGAACTTGTCTGAGAAACTCTTATCCCTGACAGCACAATTTGAGCATCATTTCAACCACCTTCCCTTGCCCTTGCTCTCAGCAATATTCTAGAAGGGAAGGCCAGAGCTATTAGTGAAAGATGGGTAAATGTGCCTTTCCTTTCCAGCCGTGTTCACAGGTGGATGCCTTGAAGCCAGTGGCCCTGGAGAGAAGTCAGTGTTTTAGGCAGGGTGGAGTAAATGCCCCTTTCCCAGACTTAAAAAGGATTGAGTTTCTCAGTGTGAGGTGGAGACACCAGGACATCTCGTTTTTTAGCAGTTTGATTGAAAACTTTCTCTTCTTGTTGAATCCATGTGCTTGCAGATTAAAAATGTAACAATGATGCCTGGCTTATTGATCAGTTTCTCAGGTTTGTTTGGCTTCTGATTCCTTTTCTTTCATTTTCTCCATCTTTTCCATTTTCACAGGGATGTCCCACGGTCATGACTCTGTCACTGTGATGTCCCTCCTATTGATGAAAGCTGAGCCTCAGGCTGATGCTTTTAATCATTTTGTAAAGGAGGATCACTTCACTTTTGCCTTTCCTTTGGTTAGCTAAAAGAAGGTTAAGCAAAAGAAAAGGGCTTGAGGTTTTTCCATTCTCTGACATAGATACTTGAAAACAGAAATTGGAGCCAAAAGTTTAAGACTTGGATCCATGCCAAGTGACAGTTTCGTTGTCACTAATTAGATTCTCTTCACCAGGGACTGGTGTTTCTACAGTCCTTAAAATTCAGTATGTTGTTCTCCATTCTCAGGAGGAGGTAGGAGAGGAGGGAGAGAAACCTCTCTGTAAACCAACTTCTGATGCTGTGTGCATGCAAAGAAATATTACCTCTTGCAGGGTTTAAGCTGTGAAATGTTTTGGTCTCCTGGACCTCCTGCTGCTATGACACTCCAGGAAACAAATATCTTTTTTCGGGGAGAAAATACAACTTCAAGAAAGGTGTATCTGAGTGTATGCTGTTCTCCACTGAGAACAAGGATATTGTCTTTTCCTGCCAACCTCTTCACTGTAGTTGATCTACCTTGTTCAGATTTGGGAGTAGGCTAAGAAAAGATAGCTGAAAAAAATGGTACTCATAGCAGGGTGATGCACTAAAATGAGTATTACCTTGGATGGCAGGATTTAGTGCTTCTAACCTTGGGATGAGGCTGCCTCCCTAGTAATTTGTTAGGTGGGTGGTTTCATAAATGGTGGCCGGTCTGGACATTCATTTCCCCTTCAAAAGTCATTCAGCTCTTTGGCCTGTGTTCCCTGCATTAATCCGTCATTTGCAAAGTGCAATGTGGAGAAAAAAAATAGGGTGAAACTGACCTTTGATTGCAAATATCTTTTGCAACTTTCACATAAGGCCATAGTTCTTTGAAGAAAGTTGAGCCTACAAAAAGACTTCTTCACTTTTAAACTGGAAGATGTAAATGTGGTGATTTTTACATATAGGACTTTTCATCCCTGGTCAAATACAAAAAGCTGTTTCATGGGAATTAGATCTTGGGAGGTATGCATCTAAACTGGAGAGTTGGCCACAAGTGACCTTAACAGAGAATGCAACACAGAATGCCTCTGGGGGCAACTTGGGGGAGCTTGGCTCATCTGCATTTGGAATAAACTCTAGATCTTTTGTTTTCTTTCAGTATTTAGTTGAATCAGGGCAAGAGTTATATAAAGTACATTTTAGTTAATTTGTTTTCTGTCTCATATTTCATGCTGATGATTTATTTAACTATCTAATATTCACAAAATGATTGGCTTATCCTTTTTTGTAGATGAGGGAATGGAGGCACTAAGAGATTCAGTAATTTACCCCAAATCCACAGCTAGTAAGTGACAGAGTGGGAGCTCAAGCCATGTAGTGTGGCTCCAGGGTCAATATAATACAGGGCCTCTCAGTATTAAATGAGTGGGCATGTGTAAAGACCTTAGAACAGAAGTTGGAAGGTGTGGCCGTTTGATATTGTTTATGAATTCCAAAAGTAGATATTGAATTGTATTTGTAACCTGTTTTGTCCCTCCAAGCATATTAGATTATATTGGATTCAGAGTTTCACTTTTACTTGATTAAATAATAATTAAGGCCTCATCAGTAGGATGTTGCATAAATACCCCAATAAATACCCTTCATAAAAACTAAACAATTTCTGTTCCTTTGCATCAGCACCCCTTTGGTGACTACTAGAAAAAGTATTATAATATGTGTGATATAAGTTTCTTCTTCTCCTCCCCCTCTTTTTCTCCCCCTCCTTTTATTTTAACGATATGATATTCTAGTTCCTAGTTCCATTAATGAATTACCTCATTTAATGCTTTCTTTGTGTCATTTAGCAGCAGTTATTAAGAGCTGTTTCCATTCATTATCTAAAGTTTCATACATGTTTCATGTCCTGAGTGATTTTTATATCACATACACACACACACAAATCAGAACTCCTATTTAAGGTGCTTCTACACCCAAAAAATGGTAATTTACTGGTCTCCCAAATGTGACTCTATAGGTTATTTTTCTTTTTACTTCTGAATTATCTAATAGAGATTTTATGACTCAGACTGGATTTTGCCACATGAAGTTGATATATTTAGTACTTAATATGGCATTTTTGAAGCTTAGGAGTTAATGGATTGGAAAAGCTTGACCAGTTAGCTCCAGGATTGGATAATTGATGAGGCCAAGTCCTCCCTTCTCTCCCCCTTAATCTGATCCTATTCTTCCTCTCCCATTAGATTTATGACTCCTTGCTGTCCCTGGTCCCTTATGTGATAGGATCCCTCATTGCATCCTATACTCATTGTTTTCTCTGAAACAACAAAACAATGTCTTCCCTCTGCAAATCCTGCTCAGCTCAGCTCAGCGCCACCGGCCTTTAGGTATTTCTTCTCTTTTTTAGTGGCTTCCCATGTCCCAAGCACTGTGCTGATTCCTTACCTACATTGAATCAGTTAGTCCTCACAATAGTCTTCAGAGTTAGTCATTATTATTTTCATACAGATGAGGAGCTGTTCCCTCAGTTCTAGTCAGTCATTCATTCATTCCATAGACATTTATTGAACATCAACTTATGTTCAACTCTCAGGGAGGTGCAAGAAATACAACAGTAAGAAAAAATTTTATGGTTCCTGCTCCTGGGATCAGTGGTAAAGGCATGATGTTACCAACCAAATGAATATGTTATTATCACTTTGGTAAGTGATATGGATGGAGATTACAGGGAGCTATGAGCAAGGGTTCAGATCCTAGTGGCTACCTGTGACCTTGGCCAAGTTGCCTGCAACTTTGAACTGGTGTTTCACCAAATATCTACATACAGTTGAGGAACTAATAGAAATTAATAAATCAGGATAGAATATGTAGACATGGATGGGCTGTGGGTGGCAGAATTTTATCCGTTCCACTGCATGCATGTATTGAACACATATTAACATGGTGCTAATTTTTTACATATAGATAAAGAAAATCCAGTCCCTGCCCTTAAGCAATTTATAGTCTAGTAGGAGAAGATAGAAATGCAAACAACTAGCTCTCCTTTATTGATTTCTGGAAAAGAGTTGCTTTGATGTGTGTTTGTGCTGTATTCAGACTTGATAATTGGAATTTACTGGCCAACCCCATCTTAAGGACACCCCCTTTCCATGTTAAATATGAGCTCAGAGAGCCATATTTTATTTAGAAGAAATAAAATAAATTTCACTCTCCTGCTCCATAAAGACAGATGTGGTGTCTTATTTATGCATAATAGGTGTTCAGTGACTTTTAAATAAGTGAGGTTTGAATAAATGAATGAATGAATAGGTACTAGAATTCATGTATTCTCTTGTAGTGACATTCAGTTCAATTTAGTCCAATCCAATCCAATCCAATCCAATCCAATTCAGTCCACTCCACAGATACAAGGATGAGTAAGACACCGTCATTTTTTTCTCAGGGAGTTTGCAGATTGGGACAGGGACATCGATTGTAAACAGACAACTTCCAAACTCTATATTAAGTCCTGTAATTAAGATTAAAGATGGAGGATTCTGTCTTCTTTAAAGACAGACAGTGTCATGTACCAGAACAAGGCTCTTCTATCCTTATAGGATCTGAATGACTTTTGAGAGATACTCATGCCAGAGAAGCAGTGAGGACTCAGGACATCCTGTAGTAGACTATATGCATGTTCAAAATGTTTGCCTTCTCTTTTCCAAAGCTCTTTTCTATCAGGTCTCTAAGCCATTATTTATTAGGTTTTTCCCAGTGAAAAGATTATATTTTCCCTTCCTGTTTACATCATACTTGGCTACATGACTCCCTTTGACCAATGAAATAAAAACATAATTAATTTGTGCCTTTTTTGATTAGGAGCTTTATGAGCCATTGCATGGTGCAGTTATCTGTTTTTTCTGTCATGAGGATGACATGTTCTAAATAGGGGCTAGTCATTCAGTCTAGATTCCAGAGTGAAAAGGATTAATGCAGAGCCATAGTTGACCTGCAAAGTCATGTAACATGTACTAGAATTAAACCTTTATTGTTATAAAAATGGAGATGTTGGGGTTGTTAATTACTGTAGTGTACTCAACTATGACTGTTTGAAGTTCTTTTATGAGTCCCCAGAAGAAAATGAGTATGTTCTTTGAACTACTCCATTCCTGTGGGTGTGGGACTCTTTTGATCAGACTACATTAGTGACGTATGGCACAGGTTGGCTTTCCGCCCTCTTGTTGGGTCTTATATAAACAGAGATACAGTAAAAAAGGGAGCTTTGTCATTTTGACCTGGCCATGTGAGAAAAAGGACTCCAGGTTCGTCTGCAGCTACAGAGAGGCACAGAAGCCCTGGGAGGCTGAGAGGTTCTGGAGTCTGGAATCAGCAGAGCATAGAAGTGTGGTAAGAGACCCCCAAGGGCCTTGGACCATGGAGCAGCTCAGGGCTGAGACCATGAGCCCTGCTATATGCCTGATCACCACGTGGCAAGATGCTGGAATCACCAGTAGCTGACTTTGGGGAGAAATCATCGCTGATGGTGCCTTGATATGGACATTTCACAACCTTGGAACTGTAAGCTTTTTCCCCAAATAAAATTCCACTCCCATTATGAAAGTCAACCCATTTTTGATATATTGCATTGGCAGCCCTCTGACAAAGTAAGACACTAGCCTTCATTAATGATACATTCACAACAGTAGAGAGGATGTATCTCCATCTACCCTGTTCCTTCATTACCCCTCACATTTGCCAGCTCTAGGAAATCTGGATGAATGAAAAAGAGGAGAGGAGTACAGATGGACACTGTGGCCCTTGGTTATACTGCATCTATAATATTTTACCTTTGACCCTTGTAATTGAGAGCTCATAATGACACCCCAAAACCTGACTCTGTGAGCTTTCCCTCGTAAGAAGAAGGTGTTTCAATGATGATAAAGCATAAAATGACATTTTATACTACTTCTAAGGAAATTTTGGGAGTTCTGATATTGCCACATTAAATTGGAAAAATCCTATAAACTGTTTCCCATCAGTTGTCATGGAAACCACACTTTTGTATAAAACTGAGACAAATAAATGTTAATCTGAGCACTCGGAGAGAGAAACGGTTAAATTGTAGAGAGAAGAGCCTTTGAAGGTCTCTAATATAGAATCTCAATTAGTCATGAATTTAACTTTTCTCATAAATCTTTGCAGCCATCACTGTCATCAAAGGCATATACTGAAATGCTCTGACAAACCTGACACTCTACTCTAAATATTCTCTATTGCTAATCTTGAAGAGCAGTTTTCATTGCAACTTTTAGCTTGACACACATATTTCTAATACTGCTGTATAATATAATCTTTCCAAATCCCTGTGGAGAAAAAAACTAGCTTGTCACTTTCAAGCAGGTAATATATATAAGAGTATATACAGGAAATATCAAATACATAGTTTAAGAATATGAAGAAGATATCAATTCATTCAGTCTATGAGAAATAGGGCTTTCGTCAGGTACAAACCACATCACAAAAAATATTCTGAATCCTATTCTTGATATTTATATAGAACTCTTTCTCATTGCCATGCCTTTGCACATGCTGTTCCTTTTAGTAGTAATTTCAGGCTAGTGTTTTGTTTGTTTTGTTTTGAGAGTGGTTTCAATTCCATTTATTTAGAGAAGTTACGGGTTTACAGAAAAATCATGCAGAAAATACAGGATTCTCATATACCACCCCATTTCTTAACACCTTGCATTGGATGGTACATTTTTTACAGTTGATAAAAGTGCATTTTAAAAATCGTACTATTAACTATTGTGCATGGTTTAGCTTAGGGTTCACTGTTTTTATTGTGCACATAAATTTTTATAAAAATTTATTCTTGCAACATATATATAACCCAAAATTTCCCCTTTGAACCACATTCAAAAATATAATTCAGTGCTCTTAATTATATTCACAATGGCTGTTTCTTTACAATTCGGTATATTTATTCCTACTTTTACATTAATTGCATAGTTGTCTATGTATAAACATGGTCAAATTATTACAATATTGGGAGCAGAACTTTAATTTCAGGTGTTTGTATATTGTGTGAGTGTATGTGTCATACCTCAAGAACATAGGCAAATCTGGTATATTAAAGTATATGGTGAATAAATGAATGAATGAGTGAATGAATGAATGAAATGTATGTAGCACAGAGTGTAGGTATTAGGCTTATCTCAGCTTTGTAATATTGAGCAGGACTCTGAGACTCATCCCATTCTGTGAAATGAAGGTAATATTGCCTGCAATATTTAATTGCCCAGGTAATTGTACATTAAATCAAAGGGGACTTTAGATAAACATGTTGGATTAAATATTTGCCTTTATTTCTGCTTCCTCTCCAGGCCCTCAATAAAGATAGAAAAATATATAAATGACAATAATGGAATAAATATGATACAAGTACACAAGTATATAAAAGGCAAGGATATAATAGTGGTTGAAAAGTATTGGAAGATGAGAACCATATGGACAAGTAGATACTAAGAGCAGATCTCAAATATTTGTAAGAATTATGTGAAAGGGAACTTGGAAAGGCTTTAGAATTGGCACCACATGTACTTCTGAAGATGAAGATCAAGTATAGGAATGAAAAAAAGTGAATCAGATGAAAATTTGACTAAGGGACAATTAGTTCCCTTCCCATGTTTCCTACCTTGCTCTTTGCAGACATAAAACTACATCTTTCCTTCTCAGCAGAATGCTGGAGTTCTGCTCTTATGAGAAATTATACCAGAGAGGCTCCAGAAACAGAAACCTAGACAAAGCAAAAGATGGGTGAGGGGACATAAAGAAAATCAAAGTATGTATAGGCACTGAGGAAGAGATGAAAGAAGTTTCCTTGCCAGTGTGCATACAGGGCAACGCTTATTGCAGCGATGAAAGGCAAAACATCAAAAACAGAGCTTTTTCATTTTTTTAATTTTTGATACCCCAATTAATTTTTACTTTAATTTTTCTAAATTAGTATGTATTCTGTATCTAACCTCTAAACCCATCATTATATTCCATTTTACTATTAATGGAGCCTGGCAATATACTGGGCTTCATTGTCAGGGAGGTTTTGGGCCACAGAGGGGTTCGATGGTGGCAGGGGAGGAATACTGGTGTGGGGGGTTTTTGGGAGGAGGTGCATGGCTGGGAGGGAGTTCTCCAGGGCATATGTGCAGGGTGCATTAAAATGTTTGGATATCTTCATATTAGTTACAATTGGGAACGACGGCTGGGGGAGTGCTGTGTTCCTGGCCGGGGGAGCTCTGTTGCATTTCCTAATGGAACAGCAACAATCCCCTGAGTGCAATGGCTAAGACCAATAAGGAAGGATGGTCCAACAATGAACCCTATGATGCTAATGACTATGCTTGTGAGCCTGTGTACCTGAGATAAGAACTAGGCCTAGAGCTGCAGGGTGCCTAAGAGTTACCTCCTGGGAGCCTCTATGTTGCTCAGATGTGGCCAGTCTCGAAGCCAAACTCAGCATGTAAATGCATTGCCTTCCCCCCATCATGGGGCTTGACTCCCAGGGATGAGCCTCCTGGGCACTGAGGGATTACTACCAAGTACCAGCTGATGATGTGGCTGGAGAATGACCTTGAATAAAAGGGTCAACGCAGACCAGCAGAATATCTCAGTCTACATGTAATATCAGGAGTTAAAAATACTTTTTGACCTTGAATGAAAGGGGGAAATGGAAAGGACAAAAAAGTCTATATGGCTATGAGTCTCCAAAAAGAGCTGGGAGGTCATCAGAGGGGTCACCCTTATGCACACCTCAACAGAGTCCCAGAGACAGGTAAAGTAGATACAACCCCAGGTATTGGTTCTTATGAGGGCTACAGAGACCCACAGGTTCTATGGTCATGGCAGATGGAATTCAGTGCCATATCAGTTGGCCCTACTTTGGAGTTTGTGTTTCTGTGTGATGGAGTTGGACTCAAATGTGATCTTTGTTCGCAAGTCTCTCCTGTCACTTTTACCAGACCTGTGGTTGGCCCTGGGGTTTAGTGTATACTCAGGGGACCTGAATCTCTGGACTGTCCATGTGATAACCAGGCCCTGAGCTTCAACAGACTTGCAACTCCTATCCTGTGGTTTATTAGACTTACCCCAGCCAGTTAACAGGAAGGTGAAGAAGGTCAACCACCACACCAGGGAGCCAAGAGTGCCTACAACTGCAAACAGAAGAACTGCATTCATCATCCAAGTGGAATCTAAGTAGCCTCTTGATACAGAGGTGAGGTGGACATAGCCATCCCAGGGTCCACAGAATGGAGGAGTGAAGTATGGATTGGAGTGGACTTGCTAATGCTCTATTCTGGAATTTGTTGTGATTAGTGATGGAAGTAAATGTGGCATTGAAGTGGAGAAAGTGGCCATGATGGCTGCTGGGGGTGGGGAGTGGGAAGAAGAGATGTGATGTGGGGGCATTTTCAGGACTTGGAGTTGTCCTGGGTGGTACTGCGGGACAGTTACTGGACAGTGTGTGTCCTCCCATGGCCCACTGGGTGGACTGGGGACAGTGTAAACTTAAATGTGGACCATTAGCCATGTGGTGCAGCAGTGCTCAGAGATGTGTTCACCGAGTGCAGTGAATGTACCATGATGTTGGAGGAGCTTGTTTTTGTGGGAGGAGTGGGGTGAGAGGGGTGGGGGAGTATATTGGGACCTCATATTTTTTTAATGTAACATTAAAAAAAAAAAAAAGAAAATCAAGGGAAGTAAGTAAGAGACAACCTCCAAAATAGCAGCCTCCCCAGTTCTGTTCCCCTACTAAACAATCTGACATTTACTCCTCAGGAAGGTGACTGAAGGTGATTGGAGGATTCCTCTAAGAAAACTGACCACTCTCAAATAAAAGACTCTTAGGTACTAGCATTTGTATTTCCTCCAACTAAGTAGCAGAAGAGTATAAATCATGAAAAACAAAAACAAACAAAATGGATAAAAAAAAACCATGAGAAGGAGAGATAATGTAGACACCAGAAAATGCCACAGAAAAGTTGATAATATTTGCACAAAGATAAAATATATAGTATCTATGAAACTATAGCATGATGCTATAAAAAAATAACAGAACCATTAAATGAATAAGAAAGAGGTATTGGAAATAAGAATATGGTAGTAGAAATTTTTTCATAAAGTTCATTAGACTAGTTAGTATATATCCAAGAAATTAGAATGAAAAACAAATAAAACATAAAGGAAAAAGTAAAATGGAGGGAAAGAAAGTAAGAAAATTAGCAGACAAACTCAGATGGGTAAATTCCAAATAATGAAATTTCCAGAAGGTGAAAGCAGAAAACACAAGAATAAATTATTGAAGATTTAATGAATAAAATTTCCCAGAACTCAAGGACATGAGCTGACAAATATGAAGACCTCACTAAATATCTATGAGGGGGAAATCATATCACTGTGAAATTTCTAAACCCCATAGAAAAGGGGAAAGATTCCAAATGTTTCCAGATAGAACAGGGAAAACAGATCATTTATCAAGGATATAGACTCTGAATAGCTTTGAGTTTTCACCTCTAGTACTGGGAGACAAAGGACAATGGAAAATGGCCTTCAAAATTTTGAGGGAAGTTAGATTTCACAATTCTATACCCAGCCAAATATCAATCGGTTATGAAATTTGTTGTAGATAGTTTCTTAATGGCCCCCCAACGATGGCTGTGTCCTAATCCCCAAAACCTATGAATATGTTATATTCCATGGCAAAGGGACTTTGCAGATGCAATTAAGAATGCTGAGATGGGGAGATTATCCTAGGTTATCTAGGTAAGCCCAATATAATCACAAAGTAGGAAAGTCAGAAAAGGAGATGTCGGCACCAAAGCAAAGGATTAAGGAATACTATTTATGGAAGGGGACAAGGAACCAAGGAATTCAGGCAGCCTCTAGAAACAGGAAAATACAAGGAAATGCATTCTGTCCTAGACCCCCCAGAAGGAATGCAGCCCTGAAAAATCCATTTTTATTTTAGAACCATAAGATAAAATTAGTATTATTTTAAATTATTAACTTTCTGGTAATTTGTTACAGAAGCAATAAAAAATGGATACATTGATAAAGACACCTTTAAGGGAAATTATTTACAGTTTACAGTTCTAGAGTCAGCCTATTATTAATCAGTTATGAAGGTAAACACAATGCCAGATATCAAAGCTCATTCCCAGAGCTACTTCCATAGTTTCTTTCTTAGGAAGCTGCTGGAGAATGTGCTCCTCCGAAGTGAGGATGGAAGCCATAGAAGACATGGCTTCCAACAAAGAAGCATCCATACAGTTCAGGAAATATAATCATAATATGCAGTTTGGATCAGCCATAAACAATATTTACATGTTCATGATGTAATCACTTAAATAATGACCAAAAATCTTGAACAACTAGGTTGGGAAGTGCTAATAGCAGAGAATGCCAAGGTATCCTCATCTTCAAATAAGGAAGTCAATAGAAAACATTAAAAATTGGAAAAATCAAGAAGTTAGCAGTATAAATAAACTGTAACTGTGGAAATAAATACCAGAAGATATAGCTAAAATAGTAGAAAATGCATTTGGGGAGTAGAAGACAGAAATAGGGATGATTTGACTCTTTCGAACTCTGATTATGTATTATTTAGGTTTAGAAATACATAAAAGAACTACATTGTGATTAGAGAGGGAAGTCTTTTGTTCCCTGGCAATTTCGATCTCTCTTTTTTTGTAATTCTACTCTTCCTTGAAAATAAGTTTTTTGCTGGACTCCTTACAGCTTACTGTTAAACATCAGTTTCTGCAACTGCTTCCTGCACTAGGTTCCTGAGCTCCACATTCACGTTACTAACACAGTAGCATGCCATTGGCATGTAATCAGCATGGGCTGATGTCTGGGTCTCATTTCATTGATTTATCCCAGGATCTAATGCAATTCTTTGCAAACCATATAGAATGGTTGAATAAATAAAATTCTGACTAAAATTGGACAGATGCATAATCTCTATTATGATTTTTATGAGCATCATAAATCACAGGGTAATATGAGACAGGATATACTTCTAAAGATTTTATAAAAAGTGGGTGTTTAAAATATTCTTGAGGGAATACTGCTAGCATAAAATGCATCCCTGTATGTAGTCACATGCACTATTCCATATGTAATTATGACATGCTTAACAAGGTCCCTTCATTGAGTAGGATGATTCCACAGCTAAGTCATAGTATTGGCAATTTCAGTCACTGTGCAAAATATATACCATGGAATTAGCTATCTGGAGTTGACTTCTCTGTTTCCAATAGTGATATACTTCCACAATTTCCAATTTTTTGGTATTGATATGAAACAGTCTATGATAATTGAAATTCTTTTTCAAGCAATTATACAGTATGCTTTAATAACTTCTATTTCTCCCATGCCCTGGTGATTAGTTGTTCCAAATTATTGGATGCCAAGACAAAGTGAAAAGCATACTGGGTTTGGAATTGAAGATCTGGGTGCAAATCCCATGTTTATAAAAGCCAATTAACCTCTATGAATGTATTAGTCAACCATTGCTGCAAAATTGACCTAAAACTCGGTGGAGAGGCGGGACAAGATGGTGGCTGAGTGAGATTACCTGTTAATATCTCCTGCAAAGAAGTGGCTGGGCAGCATTGGAGGTTCTTCAGGACCAGGCTGTTTCAGGATTTTTGCAGGACAGGAGCTGTCTGGACATCGATTTGGTGGGAAGGTGCTGCAGGGAACACCTCACATTTGCTGGGTTTCCTCATCCTCCACTGCCTCATTTCTGTGTGAATAGATTTTGGCTACCAACACTATCCCCTTTCCCCTACATCTTGATATCCTCCAACATCTACTGTCTCTCCTATATTCCACCTCCCTTTCTTTGATCCACAAAGTGCCTAACTCTTAATTTCTAATACCTTTGTATTGTTTTCTGTCTGTTATCCACTATTGAAACTATTGCCTTTCTTTTCTCTTTCCCTCTCTCACGAAAACAATAGCTTTTTAATTCATACCATATTCCTCCCATATTCAGTCGACTACCTCATTATAGGTACTCTACCTACTGTTATAACTCTACACAACTTACATGAATCTAACATCCATCCTCCCAGATCTCATATTGTTGCTCTGTTAACATATATCACCAATACTACTTTACACTTTTTCCTTGCTTACACAATTGCCTTTCCCTGGCCCTAATATTTTCCTTTAAAGTGAACTCAACCAGCAATAAGAAATTAGAATAAGAAGAACAAAGTGACAAAGAGAAGATATAACACTTACGCAAAAACAACAGCTAATTAATCTCCAAGACTAGACAAAGAAGCTAAGGAACTGATTAAACCCGTCAAGATCAAATGATGACAAGACAGCAACAAAAATCTACAAACCAAACCAGTAATCAGGAAAATATGGCTGAATTCAATGAACAAACTAAAAATCAGGAAGGGGAGCAGAACTTCACACAAGTAATGAAAGATCTCAGAACATACATCAGAGACAAATTTAATGAAGTAAAGGAAGAGGTTAGCAACATGAAGACAACACTTGGAGGGGAAATTGCAGACATACACAAAAAGATAACAGATATGATGGGAATGAACACCACAGTTCAAGAAATCAAAAATACACTTGCAGCAAATAGCAGACTAGAAGAGGCAGAGCAGAGAATTAGTGATGTGGAAGATAGTACATCAGAAATCAAACAGATAGTAGAATTGGTCAATAAAAAGGTAGAAAAAATCCAGCTAGGACTTAGGGACCTGAATGATAATGCAAAATGCTCAAACATACGTATTATAGGCATTCCAGAAGGAGAAGAGAAGGGAAAGGGGTCAGAAGGAGTGTTATAGGAAATAATGGCTGAAAACTTCCTAGCTCTACTGAAAGAGACAGATGTACATATCCAAGAAGCACAGTGCACCCCACTTGTCATAAACCCCAACAGGCCCATCCTAAGACATATACTTGTCAAATTATCCAATGCTCAAGACAAAGAGAAAATTCTAAAAGCAGCAAGAGAAAAGAAAACCATCACATACAAGGGAAGCTCCATAAGATTAAGTGCTGATTTCTCATCTGAAACCATGGAGGCAAGAAGGCAGTGGTATGATATAGTCAAGGTACTAAAGGAAAAAAAAATTCCAACCAAGAATACTCTATCCAGCTAAACTAGCATTCAAAAATGATGGAGAGTTCAAAATATTCGCAGATAAACAGAAACTGAAAGAGTATGCCAACAAGAAACCTCCCCTTCAAGAAATTCTAAAGGGAGTTCTACAGGAAGAAAGGAAAAAACAGTACAGACAGAGTTGGAGGAGAGTGTAAGAGCAACAAAAAAGACAAAAAGAGAAGGAAAAAAAAATACAAACAAAATATGACAAACACAAATCCAATCAAAATATGGCTAACACAAATAATTCCTTGAAAGTAATAACACTGAATGTCAACGGATTAAACTCACCTATCAAAAGATTCAGACTGGGACATTGGATAAGGAAATATGACCCATCTATATGTTGTCTACAAGAGACACATCTTAGACCCAGAGACTCATGGAGGTTGAAAGTGAATGGCTGGAAAATAATCATACAAGCAAACAATAACCAAAAAAAGGCAGGAGTAGCTATATTAATATCAGACAAAATAGACTTTAAATGCGAAACAATTCTGAGAGTCAAAGAAGGATACTACATTTTAGTGAAAGGGACAATCAGTCAAGAAGATCGAACAATCATAAATATTTATGCTTCTAACAAGTGTGCCTCTAAATACGTGAGGCAAATGCTAGAAAAACTAAGTGAAAGAATAGATGCATCTACAGTTATAGTGGGGGATTTTAATATACCACTATCAACTCTTGACAGAACATCTCAAAAGAGAATCACTAAAGAAACAAAACATTTGAACAGTATATTAGAGGAGCTGGACCTAATAGACATATATAGATCATTACACCCAAACACAGCAGGTTATAATTTTTCTCAAGCGCACATGAATCATTTTCCAAGATAGACCATATGCTAGGCCACAAAGAAAGGCTTAATGAATTCAGAAAGATCGAAATCATATAAAACAATATCTCTGACCACAGTGGAATGAAGCTGGAAATTTGCAAGGCACAGAGGACTAGATTTCACACCACGATTTGGAAATTAAACAGCACACTCTTAGAAAAACAGTGGGTCAAAGAGGAAATCTCAAAAGAAATCAATGACTACCTTGAAACAAATGATAATGATAACACAACATACCAAATTTTATGGGATGCAGCAAAAGCAATACTGAGAGGGAAATTTATAGAAAGAGCAAAAATTGAAGAACTAACTGCACATTTGGAGGAATTAGAAAAACAACAACAAAGTAATCCAACAGGATGAAGAAGGAAGGAAATAACACAGATAAGAGCAGAATTAAATGAAATAGAAAATAAGAAAACACTTGAAAAGATAAACAAGACTAAGAGCTGGTTTTTTGAGAAGATCAACAAAATTGACAAACCTTTCGTGAGACTAACAAAGAAAAAAAGAGAGAAGATGCAAACACACAAAATAAGAAATGAGAAAGGCGATATCACCACTGACCCCACAGAAATAAAGACTATCATAAGAGGATACTTTGAAAAACAATATTCCAACAAAAATGACAATTCAGAGGAAATGGACAAATTCCTAGAAACGCATAAGCAGCCCATATTGATGAAAGAAGAAATTGATGATCTTAACAAACCAATCACAAGTAAAGAGATAGAATCGGTCGTTAAAAACCTCCCAACTAAGAAGAGCCCAAGGCCAGACGGCTTCACAGGTGAATTCTACAAAACATTCCGGAAAGAATTAGCACCAATCCTGCTGAAACTATTCCAAAAAATCGAAACAGAAGGAACATTGCCTAATTCCTTCTATGATGCCAACATTACCCTAGTACCAAAGCCAAACAAAGACACCACAAGAAAGGAAAATTACAGACCAATTTCTCTAATGAACCGAGACGCAAAAATGCTTAACAAAATACTTGCTAATCGTGTTCAACAACACATTAAACGAATTATACACCACGACCAAGTGGGATTTATTCCAGGTATGCAAGGATGGTTCAACATAAGAAAATCAATCAATTTAATACACCATATAAACAGATTAAAGGGAAAAAATCACGATTATATCTATCGATGCAGAAAAAGCATTTGACAAAATATAGCACCCTTTCTTGATAAAAACACTTCAAAAGATCAGAATACAAGGAAATTTTTTGAAGATGATAAAGAGTATATATGAAAAACCTACAGCCAACATTGTTTACAATGGAGAAATCCTAAAATCCTTCCCTCTAAACTCAGGAACAAGACAAGGATGCCCATTGTCTCCCCTTCTATTTAACATTGTCTTAGAAGTACTTACTCGAGCACTGAGGCAAGAACCAGATATAAAAGGCATTCAAATTAGAAAGGAAGAAGTCAAAATTTCATTATTTGCAGATGACATGATCCTATATATAGAAAACCCTGAGAGATCTACAACAAAGCTTATAGAACTCATAAATGAGTTTAGTAAAGTCGCAAGTTATAAGATCAATGCGCAAAAATCAGTAGCATTTCTGTACACCAATAATGAGCAAGATCAGGAGGAAATCAGGAAACAAATACCATTCACAACAGTAAATAAAAAAATCAAATACTTAGGAATAAATTTAACTAGAGAGGTAAAAAACTTATACACTGAGAACTATTCAAGACTGTTCAAGGAAATCAAAGAAGACCTAAGTAAATGGAAGAATATTCCTTGTTCATGGATAGAAAGACTAAATATTATTAAGATGTCTATCCTACCAAAACTGATCTACACATTCAATGCAATCCCAATAAAAATCAACACAGCCTTCTTTAAGGAACTAGAACAACTAACTATGATATTTATTTGGAAAGGAAAGAGGCTCCGAATAGCCAAAGACATATTGAAAAAGAAAAATGAAATTGGAGGAATCACACTACCTGACTTCAAAACATACTACAAAGCTACAGTAGTGAAAACAGCATGGTATTGGCATAAGGAGAGACACACAGACCATTGGAATCGAATTGAAAGTTCTGATATAGAACCTCATATATATAACCATATAATTTTCGATAAAGCCACCAAACCCTGTCAACTGGGAGAGAATGGCCTATTCAACAAATAGTTCCTGGAGAACTGGATATCCATATGTAGAAGAATGAAAGAGGATTACCATCTCACACCTTATACAAAGATCAACTCAAGATGGATCAAAGACCTAAATATAAGAGCCAAGACCATAAAGACCTTGGAAAGCAGTGTAGGGAAACATCTACAGGACCTTGTAATAAGAAATGGCTTCATGAATATCACACCAAAAGCACGAGCAGCAAACGAACAAATAGATAAATGGGACTGCCTCAAAATTAAAGCCTTCTGCACCTCAAAGGAGTTTGTCAAGAAAGTAAAAAGGGAACCCACACAATGGGAGTAAATATTTGGCAACCATATATAACTTGCATATATAAAGAACTCATATATCTTGAAAATAAAAAGATAAACAACCCATTTAAAAAATGGGAAAGAGATTTAAACAGACACTTCTCCAAAGAAGAAATACAAATGGCTAAAAAGCACATGAAAAAATGCTCCAAATCTCTAGCTATCAGGGAAATGAAAATCAAAACTACAATGAGATACTATCTTACTCCCATAAGATTGGCAGCTATGAGAAAAACAGAAGAATACAAATGCTGGAGAGGATGTGAAGAAAGGGGAACACTCATCCACTGCTGGTGGGAATGCAGAAGGATCCAACCATTCTGGAGGACAGTTTGGCGGTTTCTCAAAAAACTAACCATAGATTTGCCATATGACCCAGCAATACCACTGCTCGGTATATACCCAGCAGAACTGAAAACAAGGACACAAACCGATATATGTACACCAATGTTCATAGCAGCATTGTTCACTATCGCCAAAAGTTGGAATCAACCCAAATACCCATCAACAGATGAGTGGATCAATAAAATGCGGTATGTACATACAATGGAATACTACTCGGCTGTGAGAACAAATACACTACAAACATACGTGATAACATGGATGAATCTTGAGAACCTTATGTTGAGTGAAGCAACCCAGGCATTGATGGACAAATACTACATGACCTCAATGATATGAAATAAGCAAGCTGCCTCAGAGAGCTAGAGACTGGAAAATAGGCTTACAGGAAATCGGGGGGTGGAGGAAGGATGTGAACCAACGTCTGCAGGGGTGGAATCTATGATGAGCTGGCGGTAAGTATGAGCACAAAGAAGAGATAAAATGGGGGCAAGGGGTTTCCTTTGGGTGGGGCTTTGCGGGTTTGAGGGGGGCTGGGGATGGGCGGATGGGTAATAGTGCCCAAAAAATTGGGGGGAGGGAGGGGCAACATACGAACATAGGAGAGTGTCAGGTGTTGGTTGAGAGTAAAATGCTGAGAAAATCGTATCAAAATATAATTAGGAGGGTTACCTGTTTAGGATGCTTGGAGGGGATGGTCTGATGCGGGACGGACTCCTGGGGAACGTCTGAATGCTCATTTTGCCAGGGTGGGTTGTACCATTGGGTAGAGACCCAAGTAGTGAGAGTTGGGGTGGACCCACATCCTGGGGAGGACTAATGCCATCCAAAAAGAGGGAACTGTATCTCTCGAGAGAAAGGGTGGCTCCCAGGGCATTAGGGCAGTTGACCAAGTCATGCCCTGAACATTGTTGCAAGTATCTCTGGATGTGGCTTCTCGGGAAATGGAGATTGGCTGTCGCTGTGGGCCCCAAGGGGAGGGGAAAATGGATGTTGAATGGATGGAACCAAGGTAAATGTGGGGGAAAGAGAGGAGTTTCGCGAGAGTACACAAGGATGAATATAAAACATGTAATATTACACCAAAAACATATAGGGGACGACAGACTAATAATGTAAACCATAATGTAAAACACAGGATAACTAAAAAATTTGGAAAACTGTATATCCTAAAGTATGGATCACAATGTTAGCACAGATGTCACCTTATTTGAAAGCTATTGTTTTGGAGTCTGTACATCAGTTTCAGTAAATATGATATGAATAAGTTAAAAGATTATCACTGTGGAAGGGAAAAGGTTTTATGGTGGATGTGTGGGAGTACTGTATATTGTATATATGAATTACTGTGATCTAAGGCTCTTGTGAAGAGAAGCTCAATAATTAGGAAAAAAGAAAAGAAAAAAAATAGGATGTAGAATTTTTCCAAATCAATACGTATTCTAGATCTAACCTTTAAACTCATCGCTATATTCCATTTTACTAGTAAGGGAACCTGACACTATTTTGGGCTTCACTTTTCAGGAAGTTTTGGATCACAGAGTGGTTCAACAATGGCAGCGGAGGAATACTGGTATGGGATGTTATTGACAGGCGATATATGGTTGACAGGGAGTTATACAGGGCATATGTCCAGGGTGCATGGTAATGTTTGGATATACTCATAGTGGAAACAATTAAAAACAACAGCTGGGGGGGGGTACTGGGTTCCTGGCCAGGGGTGCTCTGTCATTATCCCTAGTGGAGCAGCGACAGTCCCCCAGGTGCAACGGTAAGAACCAGGAAGGAATGAGGGTCCAACAGTGAGCCCCTGATACTAATGTCTATGCTTGTGAGCCTATATGCCTGAAATCAAGAACAAGGCCTAGAGCAGCACTGTGCCTAGGAGTTTCCTACTGACAGCCTTCATGTTACTCAAATGTGGCCAGTCTCGAAGCCAAACTCAGCATGTAGATGCAGTGCATTCCCTCCAGTGTGGGACAGGACACCTGGGGATGAGCCTCCCTGGCACTGGGGGATCACTACCAAATACCAGCTGATGATGCAACTAGAAAATGACCTTGAATTAAACGTTCAACGTGGACCAGCAGAATATCCCTGTCTACATATAATAACAGGACTTTAAAATGCTGTTTGACCTATTGTAAGGGGGAAATGGAAAAGAGAAATGAGTTTATATGGCTGTGAGTCTCTAAAAAAGAGTCTGGAGGTTGTCAGAAGAATTGCCCTTATGCACACCTGAGCAGAGTCTCAGAGACAGATAAAGTAGATACAACCCCAGGTATTGGTTCTTCTGAGGGCTAAAGAGACCCACAGGTTCTATGGTCATTGCAGATGGGGTTCACTGCCATGTCAGTTGGCCCTTCTTTGGAGCTGGTGTTTCTGTGTGGTGGAACTGGACTCAGATGGGATCTCTTTTCACAAGACTTTCATGCTACTTTACTGGAATTGTAGTTGGTGCTGGGGTTTAATATATATCTAGGGGATTTGAATCTCTGGACTGTCAATATGATAGCCACGCCCTGAAACTCAACAGACTTCAACTCCTACACTCTGATTTATTGGACTTACCCCACTCAGCTAACATGGAGTTGAAGAATGTCAATCACCACACCATGGAGCCTAGAGTGCCTACAACTGAAAGCAGGAGGATTGCATCCAATATCCATGTGGAATCTAAGCCCCCTCTTGACATAGAAGTGCAATGGACACAACCAATCCAATGTCCATAGAGAAAGTGTGGTACTGGTGTGGGAAAAGTGGCCATGGTGGCTGCTGGGTGCGGGGTATGGGAGGAAGAGATGAGATGTGGAGGTGTTTTTGGGACTTGGAGTAGTCCTGGGTGGTGCTTCACGGACAATTACGGGACACTGTAAATCCCCCCAGGGCCCACTGGATGGAACATGGGAGAGTGTGGGCTATGATGTGGACCATTGACCATGAGGTGCAGCGATGCCCAGAGATGTACTTACCAAATGCAATGGATGTGTCATGATGATGGGAGAGAGTGTTGCTGTGGGGGGAGTGTGGGGTGGGGCCGGTGGTGTTGAATGGGACTTCATATTTTTTGAATGTAATATTTAAAAATAAAAAAGAATAAAAAAAAAATTGACCTAAAACTCAATAGCTTAAAATTGCAAATATTAATTTTTTCACTCACAGGTCTATAGGTTGACTAGGACTCTGATGGGTTCAACAAAGACTGGCTGGATTTGACTTCAGGCAGTGGTTGGATTTAGGTTTATTCCACATATCTACTTCTTTATCTTGGACCTTCAGCTACCAGATCTGTTCTCATGGTGATGATAGAAGCATAGGAGCCAAGCCAAATGATGCAAGAACATAAAAGTCCTCCACTTGTGTTTCAGTCTCTAACCTTCCAATGGTGAAAGCACGTTTTAACCATCAATGGAATATGTACCCATCAGGGTTCAATTAGGAAAACAGAGCTACTATAGCTACTATGGAAATAGGGGTTTTATTATAGGAATTTGATCTTATATCAGTGTGGGAGGAGCTAGGTCAGTGAAGGTCTGGAGGAGGGGAGTCACAGATAAGAGAGTCACTAACCAGTCCATCTGAAGCACTGGAGAGGGGTAAACAAATTGGAACTTGCAAGAAAATCTGAGACACTAAGCATATGAGGCTACAACGTGGGACAGTGAAAGTGAGTCTCTAGAGAGTTCTATAGGAAGCCAAGGGCCTAATATTGGGACCTGGGCTGCTATTGGCTAGTAGAGGCATCAGTCAGAAAATGAACTGGACATTTAACAGGAGAGTGAGGATAAGCTGGGACCTGCTAGACTCCTCTGCATTTTTTCCATCCCCATGACTAATGACAACCTTCCAAGAATAAGATTCTGTTTTTTGTTTTTTTTTTTAATTTTTTTTTAAGATAAATCAATCACACAAAACATTATTTTAAAAAACATAAGTGGTTCCCATATACCCCACTCCCCATCCCACTCCCACTCCTCCTACATCAACATACACTTTTATCAGTGAGGCACATTCATTGCATTTGGTGAATACACCCTGGAGCACTGCCACACCGCATGGACCATAGTTGACATTGTAGTTCACACTCTCCCCCAGTCCATCCAGTGCGTTATGGCAGGATAAACAATGTCCTGTATCTGTCCCAGCAATATCGTTCAGGACAACTCCAAGTCCTGAAAATGCCCCATATCACACATCTTCCTCCCTCTCCATGCCCTCAGCAACACCTGTGGCCCCCATCTCCACATCAATGATACAATTGCTTCCATTGCTAGAGTCACAATAGTTCTATAGTAGAGTAGAATACCAGCAAGTCCACTCCAATCCATATTATATTCCTCCATCTTGTGGAACCAGGGATGGTGATGTCCACTCCACCTCTAAATCTAGAAGGGGCTTAGATCCCACATGGCTGATGGATGTGACTCTCCTGCTTGCAGTCATAGACACTCTTGTTTCCCTGCTGTGGTGGTTGACCATTCTCACCTCCCCATCAGCTGACCTGGGTATGTCCGACGAATCGGAGAGTAGGTGTCACAACTCTGCTGAGGGTCAGGACCCAGCTGGCACATGGACAGTCCAGAGATTCAAGTCTCCTGAGCATTCACAAACCCCAGCACCAACCACAGGTTCAGTAAAATTGACAGAAGAGGCATGTGTAGAAAAGTCACATCTGAGTCCAACTCTATCACACTCAGGAACACAAATTCCAGAGTAGGGCCCACTGGCAAGGCACTGAATTTCAGAGCCATCTGTCATGACCATAGAACCTGTGTGTCTCCATAGCCCTCAGGAGCACCAGTACCTGGGGTTGTATCTACTTTGGCTGTCTCTGGGATCCTGCTGAGACGTGCATAAACGTGACCCCTCTGATGACCTCCCAACTTATTTTGAAGTCTCTTAGCTATATAAACTCATTTGTCTTTACCATTTCCCCCTTTTATTCAAGGTCTTTTTCTAGTTGCATCACCAGCTGGTGGATGGTAGTAATCCCTCGGCACCAGGGAGGCTCATCACCAGGAGTCATGTCCCATGCTGAGGGGAAGGTAATGCTGTATTTAGCTTAGAGAGTGGCCACATTTGAGCAACATGGAGGCTCTCAGTATCAAGGTCATCAGTGTCAAGGGCTCATCATTGCACCATCTTTCTTCACTGATCTTTGTTCTTGCACTTGGGGGATTGTTGCTGTTCCATTGGGTAATGCTACAGAGCTCCCTAGGATGGGAACTCAGCACTCCCTCAGCTGTCATTTGTAACTCTATCCACTATGTCAATACCCAACAAACATCCGAACATATCTATATACCCTATATGTTTGCCCTGGAGAACTCCCTCCCACCCATGCATCCCCCATCAATGACACCCCACATCAGTGCTTCTTCCCTGTCATAGTCAAGCCTCTCTGTGATCCAAAACTGCTTAAAAAATGAAGCCTAATATATTGCCAAATTCAATTAGTAGGAAAATGAAATAGTATTGATAGACTTAAGGATTAGAACTAGAATACATAATAATGCAGAAAAACTAAAAGTAAAAAATAAATTGGGGTATTAAAAATGAAAAATACCATAAAACTTTGTTTTTGACGTTTTGCCTTTCATCACAATAATAGGTATTGGCAAGGCAATCTCCTCCATTCCTTCCTCAGTGTGTAGATTCTTTTTTTTATTTTTTATTTTGTCTTCTAAAAAGTTTTAGATCACAGTGAAGTCACATATACCATATAGGGGACTCTCATATACTCAACATCAAACCCTTTTCCCACTTCCCCAGCGATAATCTTTTTACATGTGGATGTTATATTTGCTACAGCTGATGTACAGATATTGAAACATAGCTACCAACCATTGTTCCATTATGGCTTACATTATGGTTTATATTTTAGACTGTACACTTTTCTAAATTTTTGGTTACATTATGGTTTACATTTTAGACTATACACTTTCATAAATTTTTGTTGAAATGTATTCTTCTACCCACCGCATCTTGCATTTCACCTTTAGTCATCTCTAATGTAGAACCACACAGGGAAGGGGATTCTGGAAAATGTAGTTCCCAGATTTATTTGAGTTGTCAAAGCACAATGTGGCACAGGTGAGAAAGTATACCCCACAAACAGGGAAAGAGGAAAAATATTTGCTGCATGTTTGCTGAACAATAAGCCAAATTTTTACAGTGAACTTCAATTATGGAAACTTCAGATATTGCTATTTCTTTATAAGTGAATGAGAGAATTAAACATATATGAAGATACTTGGCCTTGCCTAGTGTACCAGTTTGATATGGTTATGAATTCCAAAAATAGATATTGGATTATGTGTAATCTGGTCTGTACCTGGGCATGTTTAAGTTATGATTAGGGTTTTAATTGGGTCACATCATTCGGGCATTGAGTCCCCCTCTTGGTATATGAGAACTCACAGGTGAAAGGCATGGAAAAGGACAGAGCTGAGGTGTTTTTTTATGTTGGAGTTTTTGTTGTCATTGTTGTTGTATTTTTAAAGATTTATTTTTTTTATTTAGTTCTCTCCCCTCTGTCCCCCCCCGGTTGTCTGTTCTCTGTGTCCATTTGCTGTGTGTTCTTCTGTGTCTGCTTGTATTCTTGTCAGTGGCACCAGGAATCTGTGTCTCTTTTTGTTGTGTCATCTTGCTGCATCAGCTCTCTGTGTGTGTGGTGCCACTCCTGGACAGGCTGCCCTTTTTTCACGCAGGGCAACTCTCCTTATGGGGCACATTCCTTGTGCGTGGGGCTCCCCTACGTGGAGGACACCCCTGTATGGCACAGCACTCCTTGCACACATCAGCAATGTGCATGGGCCAGAGTTACCACATGGGTCAGGTGGCCCTGGTTTGAACCTTGGACTTCCCATGTGATAGGCAGATGCTCTATCTATTGAGACAAATTCGCTTCCATGATTTTGGAGTTTTGATGTTGGAGTTTGATGCTGACACCTTAAGCAAGAGCCCTGGGAAGTAAGCTCATAGAGGAAACAGAAGCAAGCCCCAGGAAGAGAGGAACCCTGAGTGCAGAAAGAAGTAAGCCCTGGGAAGAGTTGATCCCTGAACCCAGAGAGAAGCAAGACCCTGGAAGACAGGAACCCAGGAAGCCTGAACCCTCACAGACAGCGGCAGCCATCTTGTTCCAACACATGAAAATAGATTTTGGTAAGGAAAGTAACTTATGCTTATGACCTGGTATCTGTATGCTCTTATCCCAAATAAATACCCTTTATAAAAACTAACCAATTTCCGGTATTTTGCTCTAGCACCCCTTTGGCTGACTAATACACCTAGTGTATAGTAAATGATCAGGAAATGTTGGTTCTCTTTAATATTGAATGACTTAATTTTATAGGTAAAAGAGGTTCAAGAATTAAGTTAGGCCATTATCTGTCCACTGGTGCTAGCAGCTTTCTGACCCAAATAGACTCTCAGTCACACCCAACAGCTAGTGCTCAGTACCTTAAAGAGATATGACAGCCTCTGGAACTTCCCAGTCATTTTCTGAACACCTACTTTTTGCAAGTCTCTGTGCGAGCTGCTTTGTGTGTGTATCTGTTTAAGGGCAGGGTTAGGGTCAAGGTTGCACTGATTGGTCTTTCTTTGTTCATACTCTTAAGGAACTTATACTGAAGATAGGGAGTTCATGTACTTATAATAAAAAGCAGAAACCATGCTCCTCAAAATAAAATGCTATGGCTTTTCAGAGAACAGATAAGATATTCTGAATGACTGGCTTCAGAAAAGCATTCTAGCTTCTACTTACTTAGGAGGGAAAGAAGGGAAATTTAATATAGGTCTATTAATTATATTCTGTTAGAGTGGGACATGACAGGTTCACATACAATGACCTCCATTTCTTTAGAACTTTTAATAAAGTCAGAGTCATAGTGCTCTATGGAGAATTAAATTAATCTGCATTAGTGCAAATAATTTTCTCAGAAAGGGGTGAAACAGAGCAGTTTTCTGGTGGTGGGACTTTTTGCAAATTTAAGAACTTAAAGTCATGAATTCATTAGGGGCAGTTCTGATAAAGTTAATGCTAGTATTATTTTAAACTTGGGCAAAGGATTTGGATTCAGTTGCTGTCTGATACACATTTCAGAGATACTCATTCCTCCCACTTTCCTCCAACTGTTGGTGGCTTGCTGGCAGTCAGTCTCTGTCTCTGTCACATGACAATGCAACCCATGTTTCCTCTTTTCACTTCTAGATCTGTGTCCCAGATTCTTTCTTATAAGGATTCATGTCATATTAGATTAAGGCTGACACCTGGTTCAAATAGGCCTCATCTTATCAGGATCGTTGAAGAGCCAATTTACAAATAAGTTCACACCCACAGGGCCAGGGATTTGAACTTGAACACATCTTGTTGGGGACATGATTCAATCCCCAGCAATAGTCTCCATGGGAAAAGTGCCATGGAAGAAAGAAAGGAAGAGAAGCAAGTCTAATTCATGAATGACAAATATGATCCAAAGGCTGTTTGACCATATGTGTTATCAGTTGACCTATAAGTCTAGATGGTGTGTGTGATGGTTTGAAACTGCCTAGACCCCAGAAAAGTTGTTTTCTTTTTTTAATTTTTTAAAGCTAACCCATTCCTGTGGGTTTAAACCTATTGAAAGTTGGTCATTTTGGTTGAGTTATTTCAGTTAAGGAGTGGCCCGGGGTTGGTCTTAATCCTCTCACTGGAGTCCTTTATAAGAGAATGAAATTTAGATTAAAAAAACAAAAGTCACTGAAAGCAAGGAAACCCAGAAGAGAAAAGAGACCAGCAATTGCTGCCATGAGCCTTGCCATGTGATACAAGTAGAGGATCGCTGGCACCTGCTCTTTGGGAAGAAAGTATCATCTGCTGGTGCCTTGCTTTTGACATTTTTCTCAGCCTCAAAACTGTAAGTTTTAATAAATTCTTACTGTAAAAGCCAACCCATTTTATATATCTGCCTGGCCAGCTTCAGTGAACTAGAACAGTGTGGAAGGCAGCAACATCAACTGACTTTCTCGGCTGTCATTATCTATAGATAATTCATAAATTATCATATCTGAGCATGTAGGATTTTGTAAGTGTCTTGTACAATTACTGTGATAAGCCACAATATCTCAGTGTCTAATTCATAGCCACCACATTTCACTTGATGCTTTAGATCCAAGATTAGTTCATTCTCATTTTCTGGTCCTGTATTTCTTAACAGTATAGTGCTTTTAAGGCACTAATGTGTTATATTCATAGGAAACATTTTTAATTTGTTTGTGCAGAAAGAAAAATTGATTTAATACTTTAATTGCTTTGTTCACTAAAATAGTGATTTCAAAATGCATAATATTAAATTGGACAAAGATATTTTCAAACATCTTTACGACATGTTACACTGATAGACAAATTATAAAGCAATATTGACAAGTTGAGAGGATGTAAAGATGAATCAAATATTTTAATTCATTTTCAATCAAGAGCTTGGATCTGAGATTTCTATTTTAGTTTTCAAACAGAAAAGGGGGCAATTTTGGGCTTTATTAAAGCCAGCTTATGGATTTGTTACTAGTCTGTTAAAAGGCATGGAAGACTTGTGGGGAAAAGGTACTTCTATCCTGTTTTGGCTGTAAAAACCCTGACTTCAATGCAGTGCATGGTATATAAGTTGCTATTCCAAATTTATGCATTCTGAGCTACATCAGCTTTGAAATTCAAATGCCAGATAATTTGGAAATCACATTTGAAGAAGAAAATGTATCACATTGCATTTTCCTTTGTCTGACTGGATGGATGACAAAACCTTTGCTTATTTACTGTTTAGAAGAGGCAGGAACAGGAGAGACCCTTGTCTGTTAAGATAAATTCGACCAGCTTGGTCTGCTTGTGATGTGGATTTTCTAGAGTCCAGAGAGTGTCTTTGCCAGGAACCCTAAAACCTTAGAAGGCTGCTCTCTTTAGAAGCAGGAAAGGCCCCTACCATTTGTCTTATCTACCTTAATTCTTTGATTTATTGATGTGTAAAATAGTAAGAATAGCATTTATCTTATGGTGAGGATTAAATAACAGGCAAAATTTCTCTACAGGACTTGGGACATCTTAGATGCTAGTTACATCTAATTTCTGCCATCCAATTCCACAAGTATCAGACTTTCTTTGTTGTTACTGGCAGATGAAATTAATCCGTGAAGCAAATACATGAAAGACAAAACATATTAAAGTATTGGTATTGTAACTAAACATAGCACCTGCCTAGTTGCACTGTCTGTTAAAACAATCCTTTGACCACATTTGACCTAACTTTCTAATTAATAGCTAACTTGAAATCTTACCTTTTTGATTGTTCATGTATCCTTTTGGTTATTCCACTATATTTTAACTTTTTATGCACAAATTGAGGTTTTATTTATTTTGGCTAGAACACTTTTTACACACTTTTATAAGACATATAAAATTTATTGTATTTTATGGATAATGAGAGTATTTTTAATTCTTGTGAGCATCTTTTCCTATGTTTTAAAAATGGGAAAACTGAGGACTCTTAGTTATTTCGTCTAAAAATTTATATCCCAAATTTTAAATTTAATTTGTCAGTTTAGTTTAATTTTAAAGTCTTTTAGGCAGTTTGAGTATTAAAAATCTGGTTTTAGGAGAACTGTCCTTTGATGAAGTATTATCACTTCAGATATCATTTGTTAAATCTACTTAAATAGAACACAAGTTGGGTCTCCTGATGCACAGGGCAATGCCCCCTAAAATCAACGTCATATAACTTTATTTTCAGGGTTAAATGGAGTTACTAGCATGCATCAAGCACTTGAAGCAACCAAAAGTGGTAAAATAGAAAATAGCTCAGAGTGCAACCTAAATCAACAGGCATTCTGCCTAATTTGAGGAAGAGTGTGTTGGTTACATCGTCTCTCATTCCCTTGCAGCACTGATTTATAGTTGCACTTTTCTGCTTATCACATTGTGGTTTTTTTTTTTCCTTTTTTTTTTTTTTTAGCCAAGCAAGAATTAGCTAAATGGTGTATTAGTCAGCCAAAAGGGTGTTGATGCAAAATACCAGAAGTCTTATTTGGGGTAGGAGCTTACAGATCCCAGGCCATAAAGCATAAGTTACTTCCCTCACCAAAGTCTATTTCCACGTATTGGAGCCAGATGGCTGCTGACATCTGCCAGGGTTCAGGTTTTCTGGGTAGCTCTCTGTCCCCTCACCAACCAGACTATGAGCCACTGGAGAAGTGGTATCAAGTCCTGTTCATCTCTATATCCTCTACAATTAGTGCCTGAGATTGAGTAGGTACTCAAAACATTTTGAACAAGAAGCAAATGATTAGGGAGGAAATTTTACATAAATTAAAACAAAATCTCTGGGTGACTTCTCATTTCTAAAAATATCCAATCTAATTCTTTCACCTTATGTCGCAAATTATGTTTTTATTTAATGATGCTTTTGATTCAGAAATATATTACAGATACTGGCTCTATTCCTGCCATTATCTGCTTGGATGACTTTCTCATTTTTTTAAATTCATGCTCATATTTCACTGTCTCATATCTTACCCATACTACCCTTTTTATTACTGTAAACTGTCCCTCTGGTCACCCCTGTTATTTCCAGTTCCCCTTACTTTCTATATTTTCTTTTTTTCACAGTCATTTTACTTTCCAAAATCCTATATATCTAATTACTGTATTGATTATAATTCTCGTTTATAGTCTGCCTCCCAATGTAGAATCTAAGTTCCACCAGGGCAGATCTGTCATTGATTTATTTTGTTCACGGATATATTCGAAGTGCTTGAATGATGTTCAGCACATAGCAGGAGCTTAATAAATGTTTGTTGATCACGTGTGAATAAAAGATGCTCAAACAACGAAGAGACATTCAGCTCTTTTCCCAATACTATATTATCTAAGGTAGGAATTATGACACTGACATTATAGATAATTTGTGATGGCGAGGCTGGGAAAGTAAGGGGTCTATTTATCAGAAAATATTTTGTCCATTTACTATCATTTTGATTGCTGAATTTTTGCCACAGTTGAGAGGAGCCTCCTTTTGTGCAGCAATGGGACTTCGAGTACTGCCTGCAGCCATGATCCTTGTTCTGCTCCTTCTTCCTTCTGCCTTTGTTATTTGGCTCCACCTACTTCTACTTGTTCACGTGCTTACCTCTATTATGTCTTGTGCTTTTGGGTATCCCTCAACAGGAGTGAAAGTTAAATGGTTATGACGGTAGGCTCTGAATTCAAACTGCTTAGGTTTTTATCTTGAACTGATCCCTTACTAGCAGGGTTTGTAACTCTAGGTTACTTTCTTTACCATTCTCTACCTACCTCAATGTTCTCATCAACAAAATTGGGACAAAGTTGGGATAATACTTGGAACTTCTTTGTAGGGCTATTGTTTGGATAAATAAGACCTTATGTAAAGCATTTGCAACAGTGTTTAGCATATAGCAAACTCAAGACTAAAACTCTCAGGGCTGAAACCAAAGTCATTTTAGTTTTGACTCAAGAGGAGGATAAATTTCTTGATTGCAAGGACCACCCAGACTTCCTATTTTTTTCTGTATCTCTTACTGAATGGTTCTTGGGCTCTTCAGTGTCCTGTTTGGATGGTTTGAACTACTGTAAGATAATTGCTTTTATCATGTCCCTAAAGATTGCTACAAAAATATAAAACAAAATAAATTTCACACACTCTGATACTATTAGTTCTTATTACGCTAGCAATTCTTTGTCCTTATTGGTTCTTGGAGCTCTTATGTCCTCAATCTTCAGCCCTAAACCTTAGCTTGCTTGGCTGAAATCCTAACACTATTGAGGTCCACTCGCCAAACTGTACTAGGGCACACCTGTAGTCAAAGTTAGGCTTACTACAGGCTGCAATGAGGGATACCTGACATTATTGGAAACAGAATGTATCTCAGGAAGAAAGTATTGGAGGGTGGCTTGTTATGAGATTATGAAAGGAAGTTGGCAAGGGAAGTGGATACTTGAGGGCTTGGGAACAGCCCACGAGAGGCAATCTAGGCTATAGGGCAGCCAGTTCACTAGGAGATAACTAGACCTAAAAGGCAATAAAGCCCCATGACAGGGAAGAAGACAGCCAGGGGATATTCAGACAGGTTGTAAGGCAGGAGCTGAACTTCAGGTCTTCAGTTCCTGAGATAGAATCCGAATCCTGGATACTACAAAGTAAAGTGAAAAAATAAGCCACAAAAACAAAACAGATTTTAATCCAGGCTGTACCTGGAAGACAAAGAACAGGCAGAGCCAAGAGCTGGGTGAATTGGTTCTATACATTTAAAAAATATTTAATATCCCCTAATTAAAGAGAAGCAGATTGATCTCAGATCACTGATTGGAATGGAGTGTAAAGACGGGAGAAAAATGGCACCAGCAGAGAAAGGCAGAGCTGTTTTAAAGAAGCAGGGAGAAGGAGCCAAGTTGTCACTATGGACAGTTAATCAGTGTTAACTGAATTAAAACATAACAAATAAATTGATGACTCTGGAGCCTGGGCTGCAGCTGTGGGGACTATTTCATGCTAATATAGTACCTTCCTGTATTCATCTAAGGAAAAGAATTTTCCAACTTTATACTGTTTCAACCCCAAGGTTTAGAGGTTGAGTGTGACTTTCACACAGTTTTCATACATTCCATTCCTCAAAAAAGCATTTTTCTCCTCCTCATCCTTCTGGAATTTTCCTAAGAGCACTCACTCATGACCATTTCTAGCAACAGACTCCACTCCTTTTGTCAATCTCTTTTATTATGTCACATCACTTAGCTTCCAAACAATGTGGTAATTAATACAAAGAGCATAAAACTAAGCAATCTTGGGGACAAAGAAAAAAATGAGATATAATATTTCCCAGCTAGGGAAATATTCTCTAAAACATTCTCTACCTAGCGTTCATTCTCCTAAGGGGAGGAAAGTTTATGATAGTGGATAATAGAGAGCATGGAGAGTATTGTTAGTGCCTGGAACACAGCAGCTGTGAAAATGTTTATTAATGCACTGACAAAGTGCCTTAGAAACTGAAGAGTTTGTATGTCAAGAAGGAGGCAGTGACAAGTAGCATCCAGTTCTGCACAGTCAAGAATAAAGAGGAAGAAAAGGCCCTGGGATTTGGAAAGAGCAAGGTTATTAGTGCCCTTTGTGAGAGTACTTTCTGCAGAGTGGTAAGGTCCCATGATTGCAAGTCTTCCTGAGAAATCTGAAACTCTTATTTATTGCATATAGAGCAAGATTATGTCAAAGACTTTGCCCCTCGATCTGTAAAATTTATGTAAAGCAGGAATTATAGGTGTTATATACCCTTGCAGAGCCTGCTGTGGTTTTGCAAATGTTTGAAACTCCTTTATTATTGAATCTCTTTCATCTTACTTCCCATATCTCACCTTCTGGGATCATGTCCAATACCAACATTTTATTCTCCAGAATACAATTTCGCTTTTCCATGCAAAGCTTGAGTCCTCTTATTTCTTCTGTCTTGAAAGTCCTCCTATTCTGCCTTTCAGAAAATTATCGATTTTGAAATTCCTCCTATTTACATAGCTTTTCAGGATAACCCTAGTTTATCTTATCTTCTCTTACCACCTTTGGGCCATATATGTGTGTGGGGAGGGGTGGAAGGTGCCTGCGTTCACGTGTTTACCTCTCACTTGTCACTTGATACAGTATATTATGCTGTGAACTGTCTTTTGATGTCCTTTACCTTCTCAGCTGTATTACACAGTTCTCCAGATTAAGAACCACAGCTTGTACTTCTTTGTATTTTCACAATATTCTATGCTAATATTCTATGCACAGTCATGAAAAGCCATGTGGACTTGTAGATTTTGAACTGAGTGGATCTGGATTTAATTCCTAACTCTCAAACCATGGTTTTCTCAGCTCTAGAATGGGGATAAAGATACCTGTTTCCAGGGGCGACTATTAAAATTGAAATATTATAATATACGTTAAGAGTTTGGAACTTTCGTTTCTTTATAAACATTAGCTGTCTTTCTTTGTCAGTTGTTTGAGTGATAAGATCTGGCATCAGTAGGCAGTAAGCACTACTGCAGGACTACCTTATTAAGGCCTTGGCTAAGCAGTCCTGCGGCAAATTTATTTTGACCTTGTTTCTTTGCTGGATACAAAGAGAAACTTGATTAACAAGAACCCAATTTCATGGACTCGCTATTTACCCAGAAACTTTGTTCTGTTGCTTTTATCAATCCCTATGTAAATATAAGAAAAATGCATAGAAATAATATAACTAAAATAACTAGCAAAAATAATATCTACAGGTCCCTGTAAGTTCATCTTCAAGATCTTCTGATCCCAAGTCATCAGAAAAGATTTATGTTTGTTTCATATACTAAATAGAAAGCAAAGAAAATTAGACTTAGTTTTAAATGACTTAGAGCATTCGCCCCCTCACCTTCTTCACTTGGTTAATGCCTATTCATTCTTCAGGTGACAGTTTACATAACCCTGCTATTAGAAGCTTTTTCCAATTGCCTATTGTTGGTATTCAGAGTCCTGCTTCTGGAATCCTGTAAAGCAGCCTTGCATCACCCCTGTCCAAACACATAGGGGTCTGTCTGTATCCAGCACTAGAGAATAAGCTTCATGGCTTCATGAGTTCTGTTCATCAACATCACTGTTGATTCCCTACCACCTACCACTGTAAGCACTCCAGAGGAAGCATTCAAAAAATACTAATTGAAGGTAGTAAAGGGCAGGTCAGCAGAGAGGAAGCTGGCCTAAACTAATTTTAATGAAAAGAAATTCAATTATTCAGGGTAGTTCATTTATCATATTCCAGTTAAATTCCAGTTAAATTTAGATCTAGCCACTTAAATATCAAGCATTTTGAGTTATTTCACATATATTAATTGATTGTCTAGTACACCCATCAAATTCTGATAAATTCTGGAGATGTATCACTTGTTCTCAAAGATATATAAGAAAAAGTTGTGACTTAAGGAGGAAAGGAGGATAAGTTCTGTGTTCAGCACAAGTCTGAAAGAAGTCAGATCCCAGTGAAGCACCAGCACTGGAGCTGAGGCATGGCTTGAGAATGGCACCTCAATGCCATGTTGGAGGGTTTACGTAAGGGAGGGGCAGGGCCAACAGTATAAACACAGGCAACATATTTAATGGCATCATATAAACATAGTCAACATGGATGGTGACACCAGTAATTTAAGACCCTAAAGAGGGAACGTGGTTATGCTCAGCTTTATTATTCCTTTATTCTTTGTAAATAGAAAGATCACCATCTTTTGCTTTTTATTTTGTTTCATTTTCATTGTACACTTAATTGTTATGCACTTATTTTGATCTAGTTGCTAATGCTCAGTGAATGATTTTCAACATTCATATTATTAGATGAGTATAGTTATTTAGATAAAAGAGCTCCTGGTGAGAAACAAAACATGCTATTCATGAAACTAAGGGGTTTTTTTTTCCTTCTGTTTTTTTTCTTCCAAATGAAATTTGAAAAAAAAATTTTCATTTCGTTAAAAATGGATACAACTAAGCTTTTTTTGTAAAATGTACTATAGTTTCATTTTGTAATAGATAATATAAAATCATACAGCAGAAAATAATAATCGCCCTTTGTTCTGTCAACCAGAGATAACCGAGATTAACAAGGGAAATGTACATTTACAGATGTTTTCTTCCTGTATGCATACATGGACACTCATCCCAAACATACTCCCCAAGGCAACACCACATTTTTTTTCTTTCATAATTGAGATTTTATTGGTTGTTTTGAAGATCAGCACAGACATTATGAACAATTTGTACACAATTCTTAATGTACGTACCAAAAACCTAAAAGCTATGTAGTTTTCTTAAAGTTACTTCAGTGACTTTCCAGCTTGAAATTTGGAGGCAAGTTTTCCTTAAGAGGATATCAAGTACCAATATCTTCATTTTTCTTTTTAATTTTAAAAAATTTTTTGTGTTTTTTTTCCAAACCCTTGTGTTGAGGGCTGACTTTCAATAGATCGCAGCGAGGGAGCTGCTCTGCTACATGTGAAACCCGACCCAGAAGCAGGTCATCTACCAGTGGTTTAGCATCAGGTTCCCCACAAATGCGTGGTGCATGATGGGCGAGGGGGCGGCCCCCTTTACCACCACGCCCCGTTTTCCAGGACCAGGGGCTTTCCACACCGGACCCTGATTCTGACCGGCGTGGGGTGTCACACGCGTGCAGGGGTGGCCGGGGACCGGCTATCCGAGGCCATCCAAGGCCAACCGAGGCCAGCCGAGGCCAACCTAGGCCAACCGAGGCTCTGCCTCGCTGCCGTATCATTCGGCGTGGGTGGGATTCTGACTTAGAGGCATTCAGTCATAATCCCACAGATCAGTATCTTCAAATGTTGATAAACTGTTACATCTTTAAGTCCCACTGATTCACAGTTTAATACCATACACAGTACATACTCACATTACCAATCTTTTATAGCACATAAACAAAGTTACTAGAATAACTGGATGACCATGACCAAGGCTGTTACAGAGTTCTGGTAGGAAGACCCAAGATCAGGGAGTGGTTTTAAGAAACATGTCTACCAAAAAACATGGGAATAGGAGTAATTTAAAACGTTCAACACATATAAAATGCATGACTGTGATTCCATATCACCATTTCGTATGTGTTGTATTATAAGGTATAAAAACTGCCAGCCCACAGTGGAATGCTGACACCCAAGACATTCATAGCTGCCCATAATTCAATATCCTGCTATTTTCTAGTTGTACCAAGAAATAAACAACCATCAAATGATTGCCCATCTTAAGAAAAAGAATTTACATTAAAAAAAAAAAATGGGATGAGGTGGGATTCCAATATCCTTTTAAAAAATGTTTCTCCTAAAGCTACTAAAAAACTTGTATTTACAAAATAGGTGATATAAAAATATTTCTCTGGATTGTATAAGAAGGGAGAAACAGGGACCACTGATAAGATATGGTATATGGCATTAACCAGACTTGGCTTCCTTCTCTGCTATTTTATCAGAGGCTGGACTCTCCAAATTTTTAGTTCTCCATTTTCTGCAGGTAAATCTTTAGCTTCTTTAGCCACTTCAGCTTGCTTTCTCTTTGCTCCCCTTTTTCCTTTTGATTACACTTTTTTTTGTCTGAAGGTTTTTCCTTTCCTGATGCCTTTTTGGGCTTCGCTTCCACTTTTGCAGGAGGAGGTGTAGCAGATAGCCTCGCCGACCTCCTTTTGGGCTCCTTCCCTGCTGCTTCTTTTTGAGCATCCTGGAGGAGCTGCTGAGCGCAGCGCCTTGAGAGCTTTCTTGAAGTTGGTCTGCTAGCCACTACCATTCCTCCCCAACACCACGTTTTTAAATTAAAAATGATATCATATGATAAAGTAAATTTTTCTTCACTTAATATATATTTTTTTCAGATAATAATCCTACATTGTCATTATTGTCATTACCCTGATCAATTTCTTACTGGTGAACATAGAGGAAATATTTGCCTATTCCTACTTAAGCTCTGTGTGATTGTTACTGTGCTTATCTTTGTGCATTTGTCTGATTGCACCCTCCAAGGAAATTTTTTGGTAGGGAAATTGATCCGTGCAATGCACAAGTTTAAAGGTTTTATTACACACTACCAAATTATTCGCCTTAGGATTTATACTCCCGCCAGCTGAGTAAGAGAATGTCCATTTCAATACCCCCACCAACATTATTATTGTTTTGAGTTTTTGCCAATATTACAATTGAAAATAGATTACAAACGATTTTTCCTTATTATAAAACAAACCACCTTATGATATTAAATATGTGATGCTACAATTGATTACATTTCATTTCCATTGCATTTTATTTACATTTTCTTCTCCCCAGTGACTCTGCATAATATTTTCAATTATACATCCTGCTAATCTTTCTTAAAATTTTATCTTATGAATTTTCCTATGCTATTAAAATTTATTTATAATTATTTTAAGTGCTGTGTAATGTCTATAACCCATATATTAGATATATATGTATGTCTGTTATCTTTAACAGCATATTAAAGTATAATTGGCTAACAAAAAACTGCATATTTTTCATGTGTATGATTTGATAAGTTTTTTTTTTTAGGTGTAAACCTGTGAAACCATCATCACAACCAAGAGGGTGAAAATATCCATCAGTCCTAAAAGATCCCTCATTCCTCTTTATAATCTACTCTCTTTCTCTTTTCTACCACCCCTCTAACCAAAAACCACTAATATTCTTTCTCTCATTAAAGATTAGTGTGCATTTTTTAGAGTTTTATATAAATAGACTCATATATTAATGATTTGTACTCTATTTTGTCTGTTTTCACTTTGCATAATTGTTTTGTGATTATATATTTTGTACATATCAATAGTTTATTACTTTTTATAGATGGGTAGTATTCCACTGTATGGATTTAGTGCTATTGTTTCACAAGATATTGTGACACTTGTTTCCAGATTAAATATTACTCATAAAGCTGCTATGAACAGCTTTGGACATTTTTTTCTTCTTGGCTAAATGCCTAGGAATGGAATGGCTAAATCATGTGAATTTTGACTTTTTAAAGAACTGCCAAACTATTTTCCAAAATAGTTATGTCTTTTTACACTGTCACCAGCAGTATACAAGAGTTCCACTTTCTTCACATCATGGGGTATGATCAATCTTTGTAATTTTAGGCATTCTAATAGGTGTCTACTAGTATTTCTTGTTTTTGTGGTTATAATTTCCCTTTTCATAATAACTAATGATGTTGAACATCTTTTCATGTGCTTATTTGCCATCCTTGTATCTCCTATTGTATAGTTTCTGTTCCATTCTATCCATTTTTAATTTGGATATGTTTGTTTCTTTTTCATTGAGTTTTAAGAAATCCTTATTTATTCTGACTAAAGTCCTTCTTTCTGATCTATCCTTTCCAAATGTTTTTTCCCAATGTGTGTTTTATCTTTTCATTCTCTTAACATTTTCTTTGAAGAGCAGAAGTTTTTCATTTTGATAAAGCACAATTTATCAGTTTGTTCTTTTGTGGATTTTGCTTTTGGTGTTGCATCTAAGAAGTGTTTGTCTAACCTAAGGTCACAAGGATTTTCTCCAATGTTTTCTCCTAGAATACTTCAAGTTTTAGGTTTTATATTTAGGTCTTTGATCCATTTTGAGTTAAGTTTTTATATGGTGAAAGATATGGATAAAAGTTTTTTTGTTTACTTAGCATATAATATCCATTTTTCCAGCACCATGTTTTGAAAAGACTAAACTTTTTCTATTGGATTGACTCTACACCCTTGTCAAATATCAGTTGTCCATATATATGTAAGTCTATTTCTGGACTCTATTCTTTTTCATTGATCTACTTGTCTATCTTTAAACTAATACAAAATGAATTTATTATTGTAACTTGCTAATGAGTCTTGTAATGAGGTGGGGTAGGTCCTCCATCTTCTTTCTTCTTTTTCAAAATTATTTCATTTATTTTGAAAGCTGTTTAATTTGCTTTGTTGGTGACTGTGACAGTTTGAGATTATTTTGGTGAGTCCCAAAGAGAATGATTATGTTTGTAAACTAATCTGTTCTTCTGAGTGTTGTATCTTTTGATTGCATTAGATTCAGTTGTGGAGCCCTTCATTAAATTACTGTTAAAATTAGGACTTTGATTCCGTCATTCAGTAAGGCGTGACTCAGGTTGAGCCCCTCCCCCCTTGGTGGGCTGATATAAATGGACACTTGCTCAAGAAGACACACAGAGGAGAGAACTTTGTCATTTTGATGTGGCATGTGACAGAAAGGAGAAGGCTCAAACAGATAAATCCCTGGGAAAAGATTGACCATTTACCTGATAGCTTACAGCTGACCTTGGGAAGAGAGGTGAGACTGATATAAAGAAGCTCAGAGGGGAAGGCTGAAACCTGCAGGGATGGCTTGCCATCTTGCTTCAACACGTGGCACCTGACTTTTGGTGAGAAAGCACCTCTTATGGTATCATGAGGTGGACTTTCCACGGCCCTCAGACAGTAAGCTTTTACCCCTAATAAATACCCTTATAAAAGCCAACATACTTCTGGTACTTGCATCAGCACCCCTTTGGCTGACTAATAGAGTAACCAGTTCACACTAATGAAACTGGCTAGTTATGATGCACATGTAAAGTCACAAAAGGTAGAATTTTGTCATTCATTTTTCATTGTTCATTTAATTTTTAAAAAACAAAATAAAGTGTTTATCCAAAAATATAAAGGCTCTTTTGATCTGATAATGTAGCTCAAAAAGAATTGAACCACCTCTGTGCTTCTTTTCTGTTCTAATTTCCTTATATTCATCCATAGAAGTAAATTTGGGGGCTCTCCAAAGAATTTTCTGCAAAGCCTTAAAGAAGAGGAAACAAAGAACAGAAAACATTGTTAATATAAAAGGAAAAAACTTCCAAGGGGCAGGCTGCTATAGTGTATTTTTAAAATGCATACATGGTTTAAACATTGCTATTTATAGCTGTAGATAGAAATGTGATTCATGCTTTTGAGTGAAGAGCTGGTATAATTGATATATCATATCATGATACTAATTGCAATCTGGTAAAAAGTAGAAATGATAGAGTCATGTCCTAGAAATCCTAACAAATTTGAAAGTGCAATTGAAAGGCAGAAAATTTAACTGTTGCATCAAGTAACTGGGGACACAAATTCCCACCTGAACCACCACCATTTCAAGTCTACATAAGTTTGGCGCAAAGGCTATATAGAGACTCATTTATCTTGAAGAATGCACATCAAGATAGAAGGGTGGGACTGCACACAATGTGTGTCACTTTTACCTCTGTTTAGAAGAAAATCCCAAGCAGATAAAATACTTTGAGTAATCACTTTTCTTGGCATTCATGTTGTAACAATTGCCCTGAATTTGTGTGTGTGTGCGTGGGGGAGGGGGGGGGGCAAGTAAATAGATTGATTACTGAAGTGCACATATTTTATTAAATAACCACATTTATATTTTTAGAAAGAAATGGTGGAGAGTGGACAGAGGCAATGTTTTGTACCAGACCCTGTGCCATGCACTTCATTTGCATTTTCTGATTTAATCCTTAGAATAGATTACAAGGCTGATATGGCATTTTTACAGATCATGAAACTGAGGCTGAGATAGGTTCAGCAATTCAGAAAACAAGTCTTAGAAACAGGATTTAGGCTCAGGATTTTCTGATTTCCAAATATTACATTTTGAAGACAATTATTTAAATATATTGATTTTATAAAATAATTATGAGTCTTAGATTTTAAGGAGGCTCCCTTCAGAGGCTGCATTCAGATCACCAACTGGGTAATTCCATTCATGTTCAGCCCCCAGAAAGAAATGAAAAAGGTTCTTGAGAAAGAGGCCAGGACAGCACATTAAATGATATTAGGTGGACTAAAAGAGAAGAATGCTTTTTTTTTTTAATTCACTCTGACAGGAGCTAAAATGTTTGAAGTCAATAGAGACTAGGGAGACTGCTTTTTCTGTCAGAAATAAAATCCCCTTAAGAAGATCCTTAATTACCCAAGTTTGGCCAGTTTTAGTAAGATGTTGACCAGAAGGCCCTTAACTTCTTAGGCAGAAGTGGGGATTGAGGCAGAAAGCAACAACGGCACCAAGCACAGCATTATAATTGGGAATGGCTTCATTAGTTTGGTGTATGTATGTCTAAAAATGATATTTAATTTCATTCAGAACTAGTTTTTGACCTGGACTATTCTGGGGAAAGACTTCACAGTAGCATACATAATATCCTTTAAAATATTTTGGCATATAGAAGTTAATTATTGCTAGCAAGGAAAAAAGAGAGAGGGAAAGGAAAGAACCATTTATCAGGCTATGTTATTATGCTAGAAATTTTCACATATAAATTTTTGTTTGCTCATCACAATATCTCTGAGGTAGCAAGTTCCTTTATTTGCAAGATGAAAGAATCAAAGCATTTGAAGCTCACTGTCATTCATTACCTGATACCTAGCATCTGGGAAACTGTTGCTGCATGTGTTTTGCTGGGATATCTTATCAGGGGGAAGGAGAAATCTAGTCCCTATTACTCCATTCTCACTGGAGGTGAAAGTCCTCTACTTTTTCTCAAATGACTTTGATAGTTGGCGTTCTCAAGGAATTTATCCATTTGATCTAATTTAGTTAATTTGTTAACATATAGTTGTTTATAATATTCTCTGATTATTGATTTGATGTTTCCAGGATTTCTAGTGGCAATTTCTGCATTTTTTCTTTTCTCTTGAGAAATCTTTCTAGAGATTCATTAATTTTATTGACCTTTTCAAAGAACTGAGTTTGGAATTCATTGATTTTTCGCTAATATTTATCCTTTTGCTACATGTTGATGGCTGTTCGTATCTTTATATTTCCTTCTTTCTGTTTACTTTTTAATAATTTAGTTTTATCCTTGGTTTTCTTCCATTTCAGGTACACCTTGGTGTTGTTTGCATTATGTCCTTCTGCTTGGGGTTTATGGAGATTCTTGGATGTATGATTTTATAATTTTCATCATCCTTAACTTTAGACTACATCTGGTCATAAGTTAGTCATTATTTCTTCAAATAAGTTGTATTCTGCCCCCTTTATTCTGGGACTCCAATTATTTGCATGGCTTGATATTGTCCCATAGGTCACTAAGACCCTGCTCAATTTCCCCCCTTATTTCTTTCTCTCTGTACACCATTGTGGACATATTCTATTGCTATTTCTCCAATTTCACTGATGCTTTTCATCTACATTGTCTAATTTGCTATTCTGGGTTCTCTCTCCCCATACTGTTGTCTGGACACTGGCTGCATCCTGGGGAAATTACATGATTTTAAGTCTTTTTTTCTCATCTCTCATGCATCACTGCAATGCCTGTTCTCCACTGAAAAGAGTTATTTCATAATTTTTATTCATTTTTATAGTTGCTTAGGGCAGGAGTGTTGTTTTGAGGGTAGAGTGGAAATCTTCCTTCAGTAAATTTTTAAAATAGTTTCTTCATATTGTTCTCGTGTTGTCATTTTTTTCTTTATTTGAGAAATTGTGGGTTTAAAGAACAATCATGTATAAAATAAAGGATATCCATATACTTTTCTCTTATTAACAACTTCCATTGGTGAGGAATATTTATTACAATTGATGAAAGCACAATTTTATAATTGTGTATTAATTCTAGTCCATGATTTAACTTAGGGTTCATTGTTTCTGTAGTATAGATCCATTCTTTTTTAAAAATTTTATTCTGTTACCATATATATACAACCTAATATTTCCCCTTAAACTACATTCAGTTATATAGTTCAGCGCTATTAATTACATTCACAATGTTGTGCTACCATCATCATCATCCATTACAAAAATATCTGTGTTGTCATTTTAGAAATTAAAACATATTCACAACAAATTTTTATTGGGAATCTCTAAAGCTAGGATTTCTGAAAAAAGTTGAATAAGAACTTGGAGCTATCCTCAAAAGCCAGACAGTCTTATAAATCAAAGACTAAGCTATAAAACAATATGTAGGATTTGTAGAAGTGTTTAAAGGGTTCAATGGAGCACACAAAAGAAGCATGTTGGGAGGTTCAACAGATACATGTGGAGCAAAGGAAGATATACAGTTTTCCTTAAATGGTGAGTTCAGAAAAAATTTTAAAGACACGATGCCATTTCTAAGAAACAAATTCTTTTTACTTGATGTATTAGTAGGTTGGGTTAAATTCTGTAATTTTTTGGTAAATTTCAAAGTAAAGGATATAGAGACTAACTGAAATGGTGCCTCCTTTAAGCAGCTGACAATTTCACAAAGGAAAATATACGTAAACAAAGATGATATATAAATAAAGTAGTCCTCGGAAATTATTTTTAAGGAGGATGAGGAAAAATGGAAGAAAATTGTGTCTCAGAAGTCAAGGGAGGTAACATACTTAAAACTTATGTGTGAAAACGATATGAAGGGTCTTCTGGCTTTGGTCATTAGGAGGTTAGTGGTAACATATGAAAATTGAAGAGGTGATGGTACAAATTGAGATAACAGTAGAAAGATTAGGTGAGAGAGGCCACGGTTGAAGGCTATTCACTTCCCAGAAAACCTGGCTGTGAAGGTGTTTTAGTTTCCTGGCTCCTAAAGCAAATATCATGCACTAGTTTGGCTTAAACAATGGGAATTTTGGCTCATGTTTACTGGGCTATCAAGGTGACACTTTTTCCTAGCAGGCTGTAGCGTTTTTGAGACTGGCTGCTGGTGATCTTTGATCGTTGCCTTTTCTGTCATGTGGTAATGCACATGGCAGTCTCTGCTAGCTTCTCCTTCTTTCCTGGTTCTTCTGACTTTCAGCTTCTGGCTGCTCCGTTTGGCTTTCTCGAAAAGGCCTTCCCTAAAAGGCCTTTAGTAAGAGGATTAAGACCAATCCTTATTCAGCTAGCCCACACTTGAACAGAAATAACCTTATAAAAAGGTTCTATTTATAAGAGTTCATACCAAAAGGAATGTATTAAGAATATATTTTTTCTGGGGTACATAGCTCCAATCTATCACAGAAAGGAAGAAGAACAAGATGGTATCCAAAGAAGGACACTGAATAGAAAATTATTATTTATACGATGTAAAACACTTAAATATATTTTTAACCTCTGTTAATAAGAATCAGTAGAGAGGCAAGGTTGAAAATTTAGCAGGAAATATTCTTAATCACAGTGTGTGTATATCATGCCCAGCTGGTGGATGCATAAATTGGTATAATCTTTCTGGAAAGCAATTTGATAATGCTTGTAAAGAGCCTTAAAATATAACTTTTGACCCTGTCAATCTACTTACAGAATTTTATCCTGTATCTAGTGTCACAGTTGCAGATAAAAATTTGTGTATAATGGGAAGCAGCTGTGGCTCAATCAGTTGGGCTCCCGTCTACCATATTGGAGGCCCTGGGTTTGTGTCCCAGGGCCTCCTTGTGAAGGCTGCCTCGCCCACACACTGCAGAGAGCCGCTGGCCCTGGGCGCCATCGAGTGCCACCGGCCCACAAGCGCCATGGAGAGCTGACTCAGCAAGGTGACACAACAAAAAAGGGACACAAGCAAAAATGCAGAAGAACACACAGCGAATGGACACAGAGAGCAGACAGCAAGCAAGCTGCTGTGTGTGTGTGTGTGGGGGGGAGATAAATAAAATAAAAATAAATGCAGACACAGAAGAATGCAAGGTGAATGGACACAGAAAGCAAACAGCAAGCAAAAAAAAAAAGCCACAAGGGGATGGGTAAAAAAATTGGGGGTATAAAGATAATCATCACAGCATCATTTATAATAACTAAAAGTGGGAACAATCTTTATGTCCAAAAAAGGCATAATTATATAAATTATGTCATAGTCATAGAATATTACACAAGTATTAAAATTTTTCATTTTCAAAGATTTTTAAATGATCAGGGAAAATGTTCTTGGAATATAATGTTGAGTGAAAAATGAGAAACAAAAAAATCTGTCTATAGAGATAATCCAAATATTGAACATAGAAACAAAAATTAATAGAGAAAGTATAGAAATAAGTAGAAAATACATGAAGGTGAGCAATGTCTCAGCATAGGCTTAAGAGGACCAAATAAGAACTGTGACCTAAGGATTATGTTTAGGTAGAGGGGCACCTCTACCTAAGTAGGAGAATTAGAAGGATATTAAAAGAGTCATCATCACAGTCATCATCACCATCATTATATATCTTCATCATAATCACCATGCCATAATAGCAATCATATATTTTGAGGGCTTACTTTGTGTCAGGTTTTGTTACATGTTGTCAGTCAGCACAGTAGGTACTATTAAAGATAAGCAAACCAAAGCACAAAGATAAGAAACATGCCCAAGGTCATATAAATTAGGAAATAGTGGAACCAGTACTTTCATACCCACTTCTATCTCTTTCCACTGTTGAGTCCAAAGCCTGCTGCTGAAGGAGAAGTGGGGCGGCATCAAGAAGGAGAGACTTAAAACTTATTTAATATTCACCATGGGTAATAGAGAAATGAGCTGACATGAGCCTCAAAAGATGAAGTGCTTTGCATGATGATCAAAGAAATAAAAATATGGCATCAGAAAAGGGATACTAGGAGAATGACCCTGGCCTTTTTGGCATTGGTGTTTAGGGAGAAGGATTTTCTTTGAGAAGAAGCAGGTTATAGTTCTGTTTTTAGAGGATAGCTTTATGTACAATTAATGTTGAATTCCAATTAATTATCACTTTACAGATAAATGAATGAGTTGATAAAAGAATAGGTACATACCAGGAGGCAGAGGGATTCCGGGAAGAGGTAAAGAATATGGCACAGTGGGTAGTGGTTTGTCTTGGAACATGGGTTCCAGTGAGCATAATGTAAAGCATTTGTAAAGAACAGAATTGGATAAAATAACATGATGGGAAGAAGCACAGAATAGTAGATGGACACAGGTCATGTAGAGGTTTGCTAAATGGAAGGATATGGACAGTGGCTGAGGATAATGAAATGGTATGGCTTACATTGGCCAAGCCTAAGTTCCTAATGCTGAGCAGGCTGAGGTCTTAGTAGTCGGAGAGGTCTAGTAATGTTGGAAGCCTGCAGGCTTTGCTCAGTACTCAAATGAGAAGATGTGTAGAAGCCATTATGATGCCTTTGAAAGAAAATCCTGCCTTTGTGTTTGGAAAGATGATTAGCTGGCCTCTAAATTGCTCTACTCCCAGAGGAATGGTGGTTTGGGGTAGCTGTAGAGTAGAAGTTTATGGTTTTTTTTCTTTTTATGTATGTATGTATTTATTTATTTATATCTGATGTGGCTGAGGTGTAATAGAGCAGCTTGGAAGGAAATTACTTTTGAGTTGAGCTCTTTTTATATGGCTGGAGATGCCGTATAATTTGCTTGTTTTATCCAACACTTAGCCCTCAGTGCTGTAGAATGTAGACCTCTGTTTTCTAGAGGCCTAGTCTCAAGCCCTTCACTAGCCTGTTTCTATGTGCTGCTCCAACGATTTGGTGAGAGCCTGTGAGTTGTTGCACCCACTCTTCTTTAGCTTGTTGTGGAATTTAAGAGAAGTTCAATTATTTGAGAATAGAGAGGCCAGGACTCAGGAATGATTTTGAGAAGGAAAAATGGTTTATTGACGGCCGGCCGGACTCGGGAGCTTTCTGTTTGAATCCCGGGAGCTTTCTGTTTGAATCCCGAGCCCGGAACAAGATTTTCAAACGTCTTTTATACAGAGAGGAAAGGCCAAATGGTCCCTTTGTTTCAGTTCTCAATAGGCTTCAATTAGCATATATCTCTTTCACATCTTAGGTAAGCTTTTAGCAAGGACTCCAGACATTTTAGATAAGCCTTGGTTTTTGCATTTCCCCTAAATACTTAAAGTTTATAGCCCTTGCTTTGTTAAACATTTCCTGGGACTGGAGCCTGCTGGTCCCTAAGAGCAGGACTGCAGCCTCTTACGGTTTCACACCCACAAGTCAAACAACTTAGTTATCTCTGAAGAGACAAAGAGCCTTCCACCCATAGCCCACATCATTCCCCCCCTTTGTCAAAGTTTACTTGCTAAGCTTTGGCATAATTATTGTTGTAGCTATGAGGTGGATGACTGTTTGTTGTCTTGACTGATTATTTATCAGTCTTTAGTACAGCATCAAGGACCGTTTTTAGAAGTTTAGAACTTTTCATTCTGGACAGCAGAATCTTGGGCAGGGGCCTCCCGCAGTTATTCTGCTGCCACTGGCACTCAGGTGGATTTCCAGTCAGGTTCCAGATCCATCTATTACTTTTATTTTACTCTTAAAGAGTTTACACCTTTAATTTAAAAGGGGTGCTGAAGGGAGACGATCTCTTTTCTGTAACTGCTTCCTGCTGGCCATGGGCTGTAGTCATTGCCTAATAAGGTGTAAAACTCTTTAATTTATTCTAACTGGAGGAAGATGGATCTGGCATTCTGTACGAAGTTGGATGAAGTTTTCATATGGTTAATAAGATGTTCACTCTGAAAGAAACAAACTTAATTAAAATTTTGGAATACCCGTTTTTAAAAGAGGACACATTGGATTACAGAGGTAGACAAGGTTAGGTGCCTATAAAGATGGCATTCCTTAAAAGCTGGTGGGAACAGCATATATGTTCTTTTTTAAGTTATCCATCTTTAGAGAGAAATTGCAACAGACACTTAGCTTTGTCTGAAGACACATTCCAAGCTGTTCAATGATTGACACTCATTCGCTCTGTCAGATGCTCCTGGTGAACTGGCACTCCTTGGGCAACTGGCTTCACGCAGGATTAGAACACTAATTTGGAAATACTCTTAGTTTTCACCTGTGGGAGTGATCAGAACTACAGAATAAAGATTTTTACACCTTGGTTTTCATTGTACAATTTCTAGCAATTTTGACTTGTTCAATAGGTGACTCACCATCAGCAAGCAAGCCTCACTTTTGCTAACTTGAGACTGGCTGAGACTGCCACCTTATTCTATAGACATGTTATTAACTGTTTAGAAAATGATTTTACCAGGAATTTAACATGTCTAATATACTTCTGCACTTGATCCAAAATAGAAAAGATAACATTACAATTATTAGGCATATATTTAGTACAGGATAAAAGTATAGCACTTAATATTAACTAATGTATTACTTAATGCATAAGGATTCAGAGTTGCCATTATTAGTTTTGAGTTTCAGGTTTGTAATACTTTACATGTTATCTCTCCATGAGAGCAGGCCATAATGCCAATTGTGTTTAAGTTTTACTTACAGTCTCCTGGTATCATGGCTCCACTTAGCATGTTCTTCAACGCAGTGAGCAAGTTGCAGCATCCTTCATCTTAGAGAGATTTTCCAGTATTCTACTAGCCTGGTGCATAGCGCTCTCTGGCACCATGGAACAGTGCCAGTCTGGAAGCGATATCCATTGTACACTTGGCTGTACCGAGTCATTATTGGCTGCAGGAGCTTGAAACTGCAATATAGTTTCCATCAACTTCAGGAGCAGAACCAGAGACTGATATAGCACATATTTTCAATTGAGGGGTCAGTGACCAGCCCAGCCAACAACTCACATGGAGAGGCCACCTGTAATGTATACAAGGCCTGGTTCGAATGCACAAGAGTTTGACAATGTTAAAGTTTATTCCTTGTTTTATATATATTTTAAACAACTTAACGCAATACATATATCAAATGACTATTTACTTACACAATTTTACTATGAAGATAACAGTAGGTGCTTTACTTTAGTAATAGAGGAAAAATATTATTTTTCATTGTTAGAATGAAAACAATTTTTCCAATAGAATCAAGACAACTTTTTATTACCATTTACTTAAATGTGTATTTTGCAGTGGCCTTCAGACAGGTTTATTATTATGAAGTTATTTCTGCTACCAATACCAATCTAAGTTTCTTTAGTTAACAATAACTTCTACAACTAGAACTATTTAAACATTTTCAGTTTGGAAGATGTTTTACAAACTCTTTATAATTGACTATAACCACATTGACTAGCCACCTCATGTTTAAATAAACTTACTAAATTACAATTACCAATGAAAGAAATTTACTCTCTATTTAAGAGAGCATATCTACAATCTTTTCCCTTTAGCCTAATTTCACCAATGTGAACTTACAATTTTCACTTACAATTTTCATTACTGTAAAGATTTTGTACATATGTTAATTTAGTTTATAAATTAACTATGGGAGATTACACTCAAGTTAAATAAAATTGAAACCATAATAGTTTATGCAAGGAATGTTCTCTTTTTCCCTTACAGGAAGCTAAAAACTTCTTTTCTTTAAGTTATGAAAATTATTAATTTAAAAGCATAACTGACTACCAGGTTTTAAAACACATGCATACTGACTTCCAGGTTTCAAAACACATTACACAATTACTTAATTTTTTAAAAATCATAACCCAGGAAAGATCTCTCCATAGTTTTTATGGACTTTCCTTTACTTACTGAAATTTGTTAATAGAGCCACTAATTACCTTATTTTGTTGGAAAGAAATCTTCTGGAAGAAAATAAGGCTCACCAGATTGTGGAGAAGAAAATACTTTATTCTCAATCTTGCAAGAAGGGGCGCAGAGCCAGATATGGCTGGTGCCCCGAACAAAGAAAAATGACACAATTTATACCCCTAAGCCTAGCATGCAAGCTCTTCCTGTTTTTCCATAGATTGGATACTTCAGAAGTTACAGCTTATCTGAGATTTAACTTTCCCACGCAAAAGTTTGATTTAACTGCTTCTTCTATCACATTCCAACCATTTTAGTTTTTACCTGCTCCCCCCCTTTGTCAAATAAGGAATAGAATTTAGTGCTGAAATGGCACCGACTTAGTTAGCTCCTTCTTGGGCATCCTTCCACTGCCCATAGGACTGGCCTAAACTGGTCTCCTCCACTGCTGTCCAACCCGGGAGTGGGAGACTGAGGCAGCAGGCCGCCGGGTTACATCAACATTTTTCTTCTGTGAAAATTAACCTAATCTTTGTTTTGTTTTGTTTTGTTTTTTTTTCCAATTTATGGCTGACAAAGGTTTAAACTGGGAAATTACCAGGCAAACTGATTCTTAATTCCCTAGCCTAGTAGATAGGTTTAATCTGCCACACCTAGTCTTGCCTTAAAAGCTCTTGCAAAGAGGAGGCCCTTTCCCAATTGTTTCCATAATCAGATTTCTATGACTTTCTCATCCTGCTTAGTTCAATTTGGGCTTTAAGAATATTTATAAATATAACTGCATATTTAACCTCAACAATTTGAGCAAATAGGCAGACATGAATAGTTTGGCACAACAACATGACTTTAGTTACTTTAAACTTTTCAAAGACTTTTGAAACTCTTCTTAATTTGCACTATGACCATGCAGTTTACCACAAGAATTTTCTTTCTTACTTAATGGATTGTAATAACCAAAATGTTCTCAATGCCTTAGCACCATTTTGTTTTAGAACTTTGTATTTTACCTTGAAATTAGCAGAATTTTGGATAAGCAACAAGATTAGTTTTATATATATTTACTGAGGCTATTTGAAGCCTCAGGGAGACAGACTGCTTTCTCTCATGAATTGCCACTCTTAGGAACACTGACCGTCAAGGCAGGAGACTTCTCCCCCTCCACCCCCCTTTTGGTTTTGGAGATAATAAAACTCCAGTGGTCATTTAACCTTATTCTATCAGGCAGCCATTTATTTAGTTTACACTTGAATTCATGAGAGAAAGGGTTACTAATACCAGAAGAGGAGACAGTGATGTCCCAGCTCTTCTCAATTATGAAATAACCATAGGCAAAGGCAAAGGGTGAGGTTAGGCTTGAAGTAACCATAAACAAAGGAAAGGTTAGTGTAGAATTTACACTTAAATAATAGTTTCAGGCTAAATTCACCCAGCTATAATCTCAGTTATTGTCTTTCCACTGTTTTACAATATAAATGCATTTATAAATGATTTTAACTCTTAGTTACAGTTTTTATTAATTTTTTAAAACCTATTAATTTTATAACACCTTTAAATACCTTTCATTCAACTTATAACATATTAAATGAACTTAACCATTACTTTAATTTTTCCTTTAAAGTGAAAGAATAAATCTCTTGCAGTTAGTTTGAAATAAAAGGCTACTTTTCAGGATTTGATTTCTAGAACATAAAATGTTCTTTTAAAAGAACTTCAAACATTGAGGATATGATGAGGTTAAAGCACAAGAAGCTATTGATAAAATATTTTCTTTGTATATTGATCTTACTCAATTTAATCATAAAAATTTCCCTTCCACAAACCTTCTACACTTTCAGTATTCATTCAGGTTCTGTCCCACACTCTACTCTTCCCAATAATCAATCATTTTATCTTAGGACAAAATCACCTTCTGTTACCTTAACAATAAAAACACATTCCATATATCCCACATACTAAGTTACCAGGCAAACTTCTTACAACATATAATTGCCATTAATACTAACCAAGTTTGTTAAAATAATGAACTTTTCTTCACTTTAAATACTTAGTAGCATGTAATACCAGAAACAGTTTTTTTGGAAGCAAGTTGGCAGGGGAGATTGGCTGCCGAATAAGTTTGTTATAAAATTGCCTTTTATTATTATTATTATCAATTTAGTTTTGTTAAATAATGACTTTCTGCAATTAGCCACTTAAATACCTTAAACAATGCTTTGTAAAACTTTTATAATTATTTATACCCTTAATACAAAGTTTACCTTCACAGAACACATTCTCTTACTTAAGGTTACTACAATACCTTCTAAGAACCTGAGCAGAATGCAAACGTATTTTGGCTTTGACACCCTAAGGAGGGAACTTTACTGCATTTATTCTGATTCTGCTTTTCACCTCCTTCACTTCCCCCCCTTCCAGGCAGTCGGGTGCACAACAAACAGGAATGCGGCTTATGAATAGAAGGGTGGACTCACTGGAAAGGGGCAAGCCGCTCCCCCCTTTCCAGCTTTCAGCCAAAATGGGCAGACAGAACCTACTCAAATTTGGCAACTCTCCCAGGAACCCAGCCGCCCTGACTGGGACATTCCCAACAGACTTGGGTGCTTGGCTCGGACACAGATGGCCTCCAAGCCCCGGCAAAGGGCCAGACCAGAGACAAGACACCAGAACATGCACAAACATCTAGACTCCTCAGCTTTTGCCCCAGAATCATTTCACCCCCTTGCCCATGGCAAGGGAGGGCTCCAGCTCAGCTGTAATTCTACTTCATGTAAGGACACAACTCCAACACTAACATTGAGCTGACACAGACAGAAGCACAAAGGTCACTAATCTGACTCACAAGTTTATATATTTATTTTCACCACGGCTGCCCCCACAGCCATCACAAACCTCAGAACACTTAACATTTGGTATAAAGCAAATTCATTCACAAATTAGCACCATAACAAAAGATTTCAGCTAGACTTTTCCACTGTTTAAACTTTACACCCAGACCAAGCTCCACCAGAAAAGCCGATCCATTTTCCTGTAACCAAGTTTTGTTTTCCTTAATCTAGACCAATTTCCAGGATATTAGGACTCGAACCTATAAATACCCTTCCTATTAAAATCGAGACTCCACTCCTTTAGTGGATCTAAGACCAGTACCAGATTCTAACATGCAGTTAGACAAACCCAAAACACCAGGGCTTTTCCCCGGTTTTCCTCCTTTTCCCAAGCCTAGAGAGAACGGCTTCCCCCCAGCCTTCTGGGGCTACTAGGGTTCTCTCGGGAGGTGATCAGCCTCCCCTTCCTAGCAATTAAAGCTAGGGCCTTCCAGACTCTGCTCACCCGGGGAGTCTTACCTTCTTCCCTGTTCGGAGCTCTTTTTCGTTCCCAGAATCTTTCTCTTCAGACCTTCCATTGCCCCTTGATTTTGTCGGGAAGATTCTGGTGGAGCCCACATCTTTTCTGGATTAAATTTAATCCAGGGGCGCCCAGATTTGGGGTTCACCCGAGTCCTCCCGGCTTCCTCGGGGATTTGGAAGGGGCAGCAAAATGCTACCGTCTCTGGCCTTCATTTTTGTCCCTTCGTGGTCGCCATTAATGTTGTGGAATTTAAGAGAAGTTCAATTATTTGAGAATAGAGAGGCCAGGACTCAGGAATGATTTTGAGAAGGAAAAATGGTTTATTGACGGCCGGCCGGACTCGGGAGCTTTCTGTTTGAATCCCGAGCCCGGAACAAGATTTTCAAACGTCTTTTATACAGAGAGGAAAGGCCAAATGGTCCCTTTGTTTCAGTTCTCAATAGGCTTCAATTAGCATATATCTCTTTCACATCTTAGGTAAGCTTTTAGCAAGGACTCCAGACATTTTAGATAAGCCTTGGTTTTTGCATTTCCCCTAAATACTTAAAGTTTATAGCCCTTGCTTTGTTAAACATTTCCTGGGACTGGAGCCTGCTGGTCCCTAAGAGCAGGACTGCAGCCTCTTACGGTTTCACACCCACAAGTCAAACAACTTAGTTATCTCTGAAGAGACAAAGAGCCTTCCACCCATAGCCCACATCAAGCTTGTATGGCAGGAAGATATTTATAAAAGTCTGATAATATGTATTACCCCAAGACAAGATGAATGAGTAAACTAGATGAATCACTGAGGGCGGTAAACACCCACCGCTTCCTCACCTGGTCATCAGGGTAAAATAATTTTCTAAAGGAAGAATTATCGACAGGTGGTGAAATGTGAAATCAATATTGGTATTATTTACTGACTACATCCTGGGCAATTTCAGCAGAATCATTGGTAAACATCCTCCATCATAAATTTCCCAGATTCTTAGAAGAATTTGTTTTTAATTAACATTCTAAGCTAGAAACTAGAGGCAGATGGGAAGTGCTGTTAATAATTCCATAATTGATAACGATCACTTCTGAAACACAGAAGCAATTCATAGCTCACTAATTATTTCAGGGAGCAAAACACTTCACATTGTTCGGAGAAGAGCTCAATGGTATGGGAAGTCCAGTAGTTCAGTGAACCAGCCCTCACTGTACTTGGACTCAGAACCCTTGAGGTTGAATTTGGACCTGCCACTTTTTAACATGGAGATGACATCTGTCCTCTCTAAGCCTTAGCTTCCTCATCTATAAAACAAGAACAATTCTTATCTTCACAGGTTATTATGAGAAATGAGAAAATAGATGTGAATTGAAAAATAGGCCCAGCACTGAGCAAGTCCCCAGGAGGGCCGTTAGGAGCTCAACCCTCAGAACAGCTCAGAGGCACTGGTTCTCTCTCTCTCTAAAAACTCTCTCTCTCCTCTCTCTTTCTCCCCCTCCCTCTCTCTTTTTCTCTCTGGTTTGTTTGTTTAACTATTCTTAATATTCTACATTGAGGAGGAAGGTAACACATTTTATAACAAACACTCTGCTTGGAGAGTCCTGAATTTAAGAAACCAGTTTAACTTTATTTAAGCTAACATTTCCCACCATATTTTTGCCACTTCCCCTCTCCCCCATAAAGACTTTAGGAAACACCAATGTAAGCTTTACCCTTTTCCCATTGTTTGTGGGTTGAGGTTAGCAGAAGAGAAATATTTATTGAGTGCTCACCATGAGCTAAATTCTATCTTTGTGACTTTAAGTATAAAATCTTACTTAATTCTTACAACAGCCTTTGGGAATCGGTATTACTACCCTTATATTTTGAAGATAAGGAAACAGAAGTAACAAAGATGTCTAAGGTGAAACTAAGAAGCGGTGGAACATGATTTGAAGACAGATAGTCTGGCTCCGTAGGCAGCTCCTGTAGCCACAGTGCTAATCTGGGATTTAATGAGCTAAGGTGGTTCAGTGGATGCCAAGTGGAAAGTGAAGAACATGAAGTTATATAGGGAGCTCCATGGAGTGGCATATTCCTAAGGGCTAGGAGGAAGTATGGATGCCAGGGAATAGAACTAGGAAACCAGAGAAACAGAGCCAAAAGCGTGAATGGTGAGAACGAGTTTACTGGGAGAAGCTTGGGGCTTTTCTCTAGACAGCTGGATGCTGTCCATGGCTTGCTTTTATCTATCAGTCATGGTCTTGTGCAAAGGTAAGCCTGTTCAGAATAAAAAAGCCAATAAAAGAATGGGCCTCTTGGTTCAAAATGAGACAATTTTATTAAATCTTGACATAGAACTCTATTTAATGTGTAGTTTCATATAAAGATAATTAAATAAAAGAGGTGAATACTGGCTCAAATAAATATAACTAGGAAGGTAGCAGACAGTGCTCCATTCCATTTGGGATTTAAAAATTCTTTCATATGAAAGAATTCACTGACTGCATCATGATGGATACCAAAAAGCAGTCCTTACTCCTTCACGAACAGCTGTAAAGAGTAATGCCCTATTTTAGCAGGGCTTATGGTTTTGTGGACTTAAGGGAAGATGATTAAATGGATAGGTTTCATTTTATTTTTTTCTCAGATCTGGCATTCTCTCTGGGGTTAAGAAGGATCCCTTATTGGGATATGGGAACCATATGATGATAAAAAAAATTGAGGCTTGTATTTAATTCGCTGTACAGAACGAGTCATATGCTTTAGAGAAGGACAACTCTTATGTAAGGGAGAACTGCTGTAGAAACCATCTTTCTCTAGGGATTATTTACCTGCCTAGTACAGGTTTCTCCTTGATCCCTTGTTCCATCATGCATGTACCTCCAGGATCTGGGCCCTTAGTCAAGGGTGATGACTGCTAAAAGTTAAGGGGGCCCATTGTGCTCACAGGTGTCCTCGAAGCTGCCCTCTTCTGCTGGGTTGGATGAGACAAAGGTGCCACTGAAGAAGAAAGGTATGACTTGAAATGCTTCATAGACTCAAGACTGGTTCCTTGGAATATTCACTAAGAATAAGTATAACTCAATTTCATCACAGAGTCCAGAGTTAGGAACCTCCCTTTTCTCCTGCCATTCTGGTAGAGTGTGTGGGGTTGGGGGGGGAGTTGGGGGGCGGGACATTAGTAGCTCTCTATCCAGTAGTGAAAATGTATTAAAAATGTGTCAAAAATGGAAACCCATTTTATCATTTAAGTGATGGTTGGGGCTCCCACCTCCTCCTCTGTAGCAAAATGAGAGTGTGAACTTCCCTAGACCTAGTTTAAGGTATTTGATGGTTTCTTGTTTTGAGAATTGGTCATTTGGTGGTCTGATTCATAATGAATTGACTTCTAGCAAATTAATTGTTGGCTATATTGAACTAGATCCTCACATCAGCCTACCTCCTCAGTGAGGGTTACAGAACACTATATATGTTTGTGGGATTTCTGATTCTCTTTTCCAACTCTGGACTCCTCATTTAAACTAGTTATAGAGACTAATATATAATAGTTTAATAACTTTCAAGGAGACGTATGATTACCTAGTAATGCTTCTATCATGCACAGTCTTTCTGTAGAGATGCTCTGCTTGGGAAAGCAAATAATAATCAGAAGACTGTTCTGTATTGGACAAAGCCCTGGAAGGCAAAGGCAATGTCTTGTTTATCTTATAAAACTAGTGACTAGCAGAGTCCCTGGTGCAAATGAAGCTCACAGTAAACATATGTTGAATAAGGAGAGAATATTTTAGAATGGGAGAGACCTTAGCAGTGATATAACTTGATGGTTTTCAATTAGTCCCATGGCTTTCAAAAAGGTAGCTATGGAAAGCAGGGGGTATGAAAGTGGCAGGGCCCTCGAGCAGCTCTCTTTTCTGTTTCAGCTAGTAAGGCTCCTACAAAGACCTACAAAGACGGAATTTGGGCAAGAGTGCTACTGATAGAAAATACTGACAGCTGATAATAAAAAACATTGGAAATAACTATTTTGCTGATGAGGAAACTGAGACCCAAAACAAATGATTTGATCAAAGTCACCTAATTAGTATGAGCCTAGGCTAGAACTCAAATTTGAAGCTTCTCACCCCAAGCCCTGGGCTATTTCTAATATGCAACCTGCTAATGAGTCACGGGAAGCCCAGCCCCTAATTTGCTATAGTCATCCCATCCATCTTTTGACAATAGAATTTGGCCTCTGTCCAGAATTTATGGCAGCATTTGCATTTTCTTTTTGAGAAGCAACAATTGACATATCAATCATTACCTTATAAATTTTCCTCCTGTCTACTTTTTCACTGAGCCTCGTTTTTTGCACATTTTTTTCCATCTTTGGAAAGGCTCACGGAAAAGTTATTTTCTGATACTGTGTGAAGAGGAAGAGAACAAAGAGAATGAGGTAGAAAAGTAGATAGTAAAATACAGACAAAAGCTCATTCTAAAACCCATTTTCCTTAAAGCAGTGTTACTGTTGTGGAATTTAAGAGAAGTTCAATTAATTGAGTATAGAGAGGCCAGGACTCAGGAATGATTTTGAGAAGGAAAAAATGGTTTATTGACGGCCGGCCGGACTCGGGAGCTTTCAGTTTGAATCCCGAGCCCCGAACAAGATTTTCAAACATCTTTTATACAGAGAGGAAAGGCCAAATGGTCCCTTTGTTTCAGTTCTCAATAGGCTTCAATTAGCATATATCTTCCACATCTTAGGTAAGCTTTTAGCATGGACTCCAGACATTCTAGATAAGCCTTTAGCGTATTTGGTTTTTGCATTTCCCCTAAATACTTAAAGTTTATAGCCCTCGCATTGTTAAACATTTCCTGGGACTGGAGCCGCTGCTGGTCCCTAAGAACAGGACTGCAGCCTCTTACCGTTCCACACCCACAAGTCAAACAACTTAGTTATCTCTGAAGAGACAAAGAGCCTTCCACCCATAGCCCACATCATTACCACTACTATTGTTCACACCATTCCATGGGCTCCCTTGAGCTGCCATCTCCTGTCCATGCTTTAAAGAGCTTACTTGGATGTCAACAATTCAAACTATAGCCCCAAAAAGGTATTTCTCACTCATCTTCGGTTTGCTGTGCAAGTGACCTTCCCTTGGAGCTGAAAACACTACCCTGATAACTGTAGTTGACTGTGGGGATCAGAGAAGTGTAGAGCATCAGATGAAATGAGCTCTTGGAACCTTGAAGTCCAGTGTTCTCATTTTACACATGAAGAGACTGAAACTCAGAGAGGGGTAATAATTTTCTCAAGGCTACACAGCTATTTAGTGACAGAGAAATTGTCTCCTGACCCCTTCCTTGTCCAGGTCTCTTTTAGCAATAGCAGGCTGATTTTTGTTCCTAGTCCAGTGCAAGGTCCTCCAGCCGAAATCGGGGTGGCAGAGAAGTCTCCCAGTACCGCAGAGGACCCCTGAATTCCAGTGGACCAAAATGGCACACAACATGTTGGTCATGGGGGACACACTGGCCTGGGGGCACGCAGACCCTATGGACATCAATCAGGACTGACACAGCTAGAAGCACTGGGAGCTGAGTTCTCAGGCCAAGGCAGCAGTGTCACTCCAGCTCTTAGCTGTGATAGATGACTGGGGCATTAGCAGTGTGCTCACCGGGATAGAAAGAAGGCAGAAGCAGACGGCAGAGGCTGAAGACAGGTATTTCTATTATGCCCAGTGAAAAGAGATGAACAATGAGTCCTAGTCTAGTGTAATGGTTTCAAAACTTTTTTTAAGGAACTAGAGCTTTTTTTTTTTTTGCTCCAGGCGAAAGTTTGCCTGGAATCCAGTGAATAGAATGGACCACGGCAGAGCTGCTCTGTTTGGATTTGGGGGAGGGAATAAATCCTCTGAAGCTCCAGGCAACAGAGATTGAACATTAATGCTAGGCAGAGGGCGTACATCCCACTAGCAGGGGTTTTGGAAATCTCTGGGGGTATTTTTTTGTTGTTTCTCAGTAAATTTTAGGGTGTGCTACTCTTATTTAGTACAAAGACCAGGGATGCCAGTTTTGTTACAATGTGTTAGATGAACCCAGACAAAGAAAATCTTGTCTCACATCCTACAGGATGAATAGTTCCCCAGACATCCCTGTAGATGAAAAAGCAATATGTAAATATCTGAAACTAGAGCCCAACTCTTATTATACATAGGACTCATAATACTTATTACATAGTTTTAATATACACCACATTTTACAGAAATGCAACAACTGGGCTAATTGGGGAAAGAGACTACTTTTTTGTTTTCTTAGGAAATTTCCCAGGACAATACAGAGTGGTTCAAACCAAGGATTCTGGAGCCAGTCTGTTCTGCTGAAATCTCAGTTCCTGTACTTACTAGTTGGGTGTGACTTTGGGCAAATTACTTAACCACTCTGTGTCTCAGTTTCCTTTGCTTTAAATTTTAGATAGTTACAGCACCTACTTCCAAATGTTGTGAGAATTAAATGAGTCATTAATGCAAAGTGCTTAGAGCAGTGCCTGGCATTAAGTAAGTGCTCTGACATTATTCTTGAAAATCGTATCACTGATAGCTATACTACTTATGTTATTTGTGGCATTAATATACCATATTTACATCATTCTATACCTGCAGTTTTTGCATTTGGCAATTTTAATATGCTTTTGGATTGTATTAGTCAGCCAAAAGGTGCTGATGCAAAATACCAGAAATTGGTTTGTTTTTATAAAGTGTATTTATTTGGGGTAGGAGCTTACAGATACCAGAACATAAAGCATAAGTTACTTCCCTCACAAAAGTCTATTTTCACATGTTGGAACAAGGTGGCTGCCAATGTCTGCAGGGTTTAGGCGTCCTGGGTTCCTTTCTTCCAGGGTCTGGCTTCTCTCTGGGTTCAGGTTCCTCTCTTCCAAGGGCTTGCTTCTTCCTGGGTTCAGGGTTCCTCTCTTCCTAGGGCTTGCTTCTCATTCCTCTGTGTGCTTTCTTCCTGAGGCTCCAGCTTAAGGCTTCAGCATCAAACTCTAACGTCAAAACTCCAACATCAAAAACCGCCAACTCTGTACTTTGCCATGCCTTTTATCTGTGAGTTCCCACTCCTTGGTGGGGACTAATGATATAGTACAATTAAAGCCCTAATCAAAACTTAATCACACCCAGGTATAGACCAATTTACAAATATAATCCAATATCTATTTTTGGAAGTTATAACCATATTAAACTGCTATACTCCACCCTCTGAATTCCAAAAAGATATTACAATATTTGAAAAAATCTTAAATCGGTAACAATGCAAGTACTAAATCATATCACAATCAATTTAAAGAAATATAGTTTGTTTTGGGGCAAAGTCCTGTCTGCTATAGACTTCTGAAACTTACAGAACAATTTGTCTGTTTCCAAAACACAAATGGAGAGACAAAGAATAAACATTTTCATTATAATAAGGGGAAATTAGGAGGGAAACATGAGTCAAGTGTCCTCTACAGTTCAGTAAACCTGCAGGGCATCCTCCATTCGATTTCAGTCTGAGAATCATTCATAAGATGATGGTTTCTTCTCCTTGTTGCCCCATGGGAACCCACCCTTTCCACATGCTTGCCCAACAGCCATTTTCTTGGCTCCGCCCTCAGCAAGCATCTGGATGTCAACCAAGTTCCAGACCTCACCCTCCGAGAGTGTTGGGGGTGATTGCCACACCTAACCCAATCTTTGGATTAGAGTCTCAACCCTATTACAGTGACCTGAAGACAACATCCCACCTAACCTTTGGCAAAGAGGCTCAAACCATTCAGAGCAAGTTGTTGACCACCTGGCCTTCCCTAACCTTTGGCACACAGTCTCAGCCCTCTCAGAGCAACAAGTTGACCACGTGGCCTTCCCTAATCCATGGGGAAGAAGTCCACCCCTCACAGACCTGTGGGGTGCTGACCTTAACTGCCATAATCCTTTGGGAATGTACTCCACCCTCTCTCTACCTTGGGGTGGCAAAATTCTCCCAGAACATTGGGTGGGAACATCCCACCCTCTTCAACTGCTGGTACAAACTCACCCTTTCTGTACACATGGGTGGGGTTCCTCTCTTGGCCCAAGGTGAATTCTTAATTCCAGATTTTAGATTCCATGATTTTCCTCTTAAAGCTGTTTCTCCTTCAATATCTCCTTTCCATGTCCGTTTTAGTCCAAGCTGACAGTGGTTTTATTCATATAGTTCTCTCAAAAACCTTGTTGGTTTAACATGCAGGAAGCAGGGGTCCAAGCCATCAGACAGTACTACTTTCCACAAGTCTTTCTGACTTAACTGCATCTTCAATCCTGATTTGCAAGTTCCAAGTTCAGTTAAGTCCTCCAATGGGGCACTTTCTTCTGGTAGCTTGATTTCCAGAGGCTTAGAATTTGCAGAATTAGTTTCTGTTTTCTTTTTGGGCAACAGTTCAGTCCTCAGTATATCTCTCTCATCTAGCATTTTGCTATAAACTGCAAGCAGAAGCCAAGCCACATTCTCTGGGTTTACTTTGGAAATTTCTTCAGCTAAATGCCCAGGCTCACCATTTTCAAATTCTGCCTTCCATAAAGCACCAGGAGTTAATTTTGCTAAGTTCTCTGCAACTTTAAACCATGGATCACCTTTCCTCCAGTTTCCAATAATAGTTTCATCACATACTTCTAAGGAATCATAAAAAGTCTCTTTATCATCCATATTGCTATCAACAGTCTCTTCAAATTGATCTAGGCCTTTTCCATCAAAAATCTCATAATTCCTCCAAAAAATACCCCTTACCCATTTATAAAACTATTTCAGGATTTCAGTAATTGCAAAAGCACTACCCCACTCCTTGTACCAAATTCTGTATTAGTCAGCCAAAGGGGTGCTGATGCAAAATACCAGAAATTGGTTAGTTTTTATAAAGGGTATTTATTTGAGGTAGGAGCTTACATATACCAGGCCAGGAAGCATAAGTTACTTTCCTCACCAAAGTCTCTTTCTACATGTTGGAGCTAGATGACTACTGACATCTGCAAAGGTTCAGGCTTCTTGGGTTCCTCCCTTGGATCTTGTTTCTCTCTGGGTTCAGGGTTCCTTTCTTCCAAGGGCTTGCTTCTTCTGGGTCTCAGGGTTCCTCTCTTCCTGGGGCTTCTTTTTCCTCTATTTGCTTACTTCCTGGAGCTCCAGCTTAAGGCTTCAGCATCAAACTCGAACATCAAAACTCCTCAACTCTGTCCTTTGACATGCCCTGGTGGGTGGGGACTCAATGTCCTAATGATGTGGTCCGATCAAAGCCCTGATCATAACTGAATCATGCCCAGGTACATACACAATCTAATATCTGTTTTTGGAATTCATAACCATATCAAACTGCTACATTTATATATATATATATATTTATTTATTTATTTATGTCTTTTTTCAAAATTTCAACTATAAGAAAAAGTGTTAACATCACATCAGTTGAATGTTGTCCTATTTTGCTTAAATACAAATTTATCAGGGGCAAGCATCCAACTGCTTCACTGTTTTTTAATGTAGTCATATCCAGCCTTTTACATATTGAGGATGTATTTTTTTTTTTTTTACAAATTACTTTTTTGTATCTTAAGTTTAGAGTTTATGTTACTTTTTTTTCCAACATTTGTTTAGGGAGTTTACGTTACTTATTAATTTCATTTCAGGATAGTAAAGAGGACACTACAAAAATGTTTTTTAGTAACAGAGGACTTTGAATATGATTAGATGAAGAGCCACTGTAATAGGTGAATGGGAATCACCTGGAATCCCCAAGTTTATGTCTGGTGAAAACCATTGCTCTTGTTAAATCTGAGAAAAAGCAATATGTTTCCCCAGCCCACTCTGTTTTTCTGTAAGCTCCCTTATAACCCTTAGGGCTATGGTGAATGCAGTTTGAAAATTAGGCTCTAGCACAGAGGTTCTTAAAATATATCTGAAAATATATCAGGGGTCCTGCTGGCAACCTGCAAGGATTTCCTAGTAGACTGAGAATGGAGCCATCAATAATGGAAATGTCCTCAGTTGCATAGACTAAAGGCTACTAGCAGTTAACATGTTAAAACATTTTTAAAGATTCCTAATATCTGGCATTTCTATTGTAAAATTAGCCATTTCTCCAGTTTATTAAAGATGTCAGTTCATTACTCCACTGAGATATTCTTCTACCACCTAAGGTTTGACTATGCTGAAAAACTACCTGAACTCACACAGATGAAATTATTAGAATTTAAGGGAAAGATTCTTTGTTAATTGATCATTATCAGTGTCTCTTTAAGTTGGTTATGGATTTTAATTACTGCTCTTCTTAACTATTAATGATAAATCACTATTAATGTAGTTATATCAATATCAGTTTTGTTTCTTGTGAGATTTTTGCTTAACCCTAGGTAGGATACTTATTTTTAGTAGTATTTATTTGGGGCCAATGATTTGTTAGTAGCAAGATATTAAAATAATTGAATATCAATTGAAGTATGAATTATTGATACCCCTATTGTTTAAAATATGTATGTGTGTGTGTGTATATATATATATATATATATAAAGAGAGAGAGACAAGCCTTACCCAACCCCCAGTTTGCTACTACCATGTCAGATTTTCGTTAATTCAGTGATAGCTTACTACTATTTGACTGGAAAGTGGAAAAAATGAAGCAAGTTGGGTGAAATCTACAGCCTGACCTAAAAGGACCAATTCTGATAAAATTTGAGAGTCCTCTCTAGAGCCTAGAAAGTTACACCTGGGTTGAGAATAGAGAGGGGAAGACCCTGGAGCCATGACACTATTGGAAAGGTAGAGAAGGTGGATGCCCACATGGAGAGAGGTAGTGCTAATAGAGGTGATTCTTTTTTTCTAAAAACATGTCTGCAGAACACAACAGGCAGGCTAAACTTACAGATTAATAAAAGCTTTCCTGAGGAACTCTGGCAAACTGTTTTCAGACATTTGAGGCATTCTTCTGTTCAGGATTCTGGACTTCTTTAGTTAGATTTCATTCATCCATGAGCAAGAGGAATAGGACTTAACAGGAGTGCCAAGGATTTCTACCCTAATAGAAATGGAGAGTACAGAGCAATTTGTCCATGAAACTAACTAATAAATTTTTAAGTGCTTGTCTGCTTTCCATCAAAACATGTATGTTTTTGTTTCTGAACTGCCAGAGCATATAAGTAGGATGAACAGAAGACCAAATCCCATGTAATTCTAGGGTTATTTTACTTTTTCCAGTAGATTTTGATGAATCCTGTATGCAAAAAAGACTAGGTTGATCTCCATTTGCAAGGAAAAATCTTGCAGAAGTGTCCAGTGCCTTCCACCTAAATGGAAACCATAGCTCAGTGTAAAATAGCTCTTGAGTTTTCTTTCAGCCCCAAAATTCCATAATTTCAGTGGAAGTCAGTTTTCTACTATTCCCTTTCTACCCTCTGTAATATCCTTTGCCAAAAGTACTTGGGACACAAGAACCTGGACGAATGGATTCCCTTCACTTGCTTTTAATTAAATTAACCCAACTAACAGGAATTGAAGATAGTCTACATGCCACCCATTTTGCTTGGCTTAGGGATGCAAAGACAAGGAATCTGACTTAAAATTGCTCAAGATTCAGAGAAAGGAGCAAACAAGTACTGATAAAAGTGCAGTGGAGTAAGCATTGTGCTTGAGATAAGGAAAGAGTTCTATTGGGGTGGAGATTATTGAGTTGTAGTATCTTGAGTCAAAATTTCATTGTAAAAGTATAGGTACCTCTAAATTTGTAGAAAGAGATTAAATATTGTTTATTTCCAGATTGTTGGATTATTCCTCTTTTTACAATTCTATTGGGATACACAATGTATCTCTTATTGCAAATGTTACCAAAGATGACACATGGCAGCCTTTCTTCCCGTCTTCAGATTCTTCATTTTAAGAGTATAATGAGGGGAGCCTATGCGGCTCAGTGGCTGAGGTTTGGCTTCCTGCAGACAAGGTCCTGGGTTCAATCCCCAATCGTGGTACCTCAAAAAAAAATGTAGATCTAATTTATGGAGGAGCAGATAAAGCTCAAGCAGTTGAGCACCCATCTCCCACATAGGAGGTCCTGCATTCGGTTCCTGGTGCCTCCTAAAAAAGACAAACAGTGAGTAGACATCAAGCAAAAACAACGAGCAGACAATAAGTAAAAAACAATGAGCAGACAAGTGCAAACAATGAGCAAAAACAAAGATCAAACAGATGAGGCAGTCATCCGAGGCAAGGCGGCGTGGGGCAGGGGAACATTCAAAAAGATTATAATGAAGAGTAGAACCTGACTAATGCTTTACAACCTTCATTCATAAAAACAAATAATAATTCCTAACACTTACTGAGTGTTTACTTTATTCCAGGTACTTGTATATATGGTTTTCTACATGTACTCATTTAATTCTCACCATGTTCTTATGCAATAGGTACTATTTTAATTCTTATATTATAGATGGGGAATTGAGCTAAAGAAATGTGAAGCAACATAACCAAGGTCAAAAAGCTGATACGAAGTAACCTTCTTAAGTAATATTCCAAACCAACTCCAGAACAATGCCTCTAAAACTCAAACATAAACATATCACTCTCCTGATTAAAAGCCTCATTTGTGCCCTTTGTGTAGACTCAGGGTAAAGCCCAGTGTTCTCAGTGTGTTATCTTAGATCCTCTGTGATCTGGTCCTGCCAATTCTCCTGTCTCATCACTTGCCTCCTCTTGCCTTCAAGTTCATATTTTTGCCATACATAAATGTTTCCCAGTGCACCTCTTTTCACATTTTTGTCTTCATTGTTATATGTTGCCTGCCATGTACTTCTCACAGACTTACCTCTACCATCGCCTCTTCTAGGACATTTACCTACTAATTCCAGACCAGTGTACGTGCCCCTCCTTTATGTCCTCCTGAAAGCGTATGCATCTTAACTACTAAGGCTTGGCCTCATTGCATTAATATTCAATTAAATCTTCCTCTCCTGTACTAAGCTGTGAACATTTCAAGGACAGAAGTCATATCTTACTCATCCTGATATTGCCAACATCTGATACAGCAGAGAAGATGCTCAAGAGATGTTAGCTCAGTGGTTCTGATGGAGAAGTTGTGTAGTGCAGCAGTTAGTAGCGCTAAATCTAGAGCCAAGCAGTTCTGAGCTCAGATCCTGCTCCGCCACTTATTGCCATCTTACCTTGAACAAATGATTTAACCTCTCCAAGGCTCAGCTTTCTCATGTTTAAAATGAGAACATAGTTGTATCTTCACCATGGTTGTGGAAATTGAGAACTTATGTGAGAACACATAAATTAACATAAAATACTTAGCAAGTGGTTTTGAATATAGTAATCATTTTTAAATGTTGTCATCCATTATCATCATATTAGGAAGGACCATACCAAACCTTCGAAGACAAGAACACATCTGCTTAAAACTATAAAAAACTCTAGATAATTCTTCCCAGATTCACCTTCTTGCCATTTGCTAGGATTTGCCAATCCTTGCAGTCAGAAAACTATTATTCACCTTGTTCTTCCTCCCAGAAGGAATGGCCTTGTACTTGGATCATATTATGCTTCACTCACTTTTGTGCCCTATTTTCAATGGTATCTTTCTCTGTATTTGAGAAAAGATTATAGGCTTGGAAATGAACTCGTGAGGTTAAAGGATAGTAGTCTTGGGAATATGAGTAAAATTGAGCCCAAGATACAATTATCAGGTTTTCCACCTTTTCAGTCGTGACCAGTAGAAGAAACTCTAATAAAACTATTTAGGTTCTTTGTTCCCTGCTGATTTATCCTTGGGCCTTATGATCCAGAGGCATCTTTTCTAGCTGGTGAACTAGATATGTTAGTAAATAAGTACCATAAGCATGATATTAAAAAAAAATGTATAGACTTTAAAATACTAAAAATAATTTCAAAGATTAAATAAATGTGATATGATCATATAATTGCAATAGCTCTCATTTATTGTTTGCTTAGAGTTATAAAGCAATTTTACATTTCTTATTATACTCAGTAATCACAACAATCCAGCAAGGAAGGTATTATGATTATTCCCATTGTAGAAATGAAGAAACTGAGGCTTGAAGGGTTTAGGACTTGTCCCAGGTCAATAGTTATATTGTAACAAACCTGAGACTCAATATCGAGTCTATGTGGCTCCCGAGTTCATGCCCCTTATTACTTCACTGAACAAATGTGCACACACGTACAGATGCACACATGTGCACATGCATCAAAAAAGTCAGTAGATTTAGGATTTTTAGAGCATAATAAAACCTGCAAATGATGTGTAAAGATTAAGTTTCTTGCTTCTATTAAAAGACCAGGTTGACTTGTCAACAAATAGAAAAGAAAGCAGGTTGAACATTTATTTTAGCCTGTTCCTGGAGACCATGGAGTTCAACTGAGTTCAAGTTTAGGAGTGACTTTTGCAATAGAGTCAATGGGGAGCAAGACTGACATTTTTTTTCCTCATGGCCTTTGAGCTGTCTAAGCACCCAGAAGCAAGACACAAAACTCCCTGTTTTATTTTTAAAAATGACTTTGCCCAGCCCTCGCTCACTGTTCAGCTAACACCTCAAACTGAAAAAATTCAGTTCACTTTCTTCTCTGATCAACAAACCCCCTTTGCCTCCAGCTCAGTTCACCCTTAGTTTGATCATATTTCCAGATACTTGAGACACTGTCTGCTTATCAAGTACAACTTGTTTTCTCTTAACCTAAATTGTTGAACTTAAAGATCTGGAGCACTACAACATTATTTTAACTCATGCCACTAAGCACATTACTCTTTCAAGTATTATTGAGTCATAAATCATTCTTGGCCTTTATCCGCTGCCAGATTTGCTGTTAACTATTAAGAGTATATTCTGAGATGCCTCTTGGAAAATACAACCTTCTTTTATTTGTTACATCTCCTGTTATTAGCTCATTATACTGAGAGATGGAGAAGGATCAGTATACTTAAATCAGTTGGATTGGTACAAAAAATCAGGCAGCAGTTTCTAGGAAAAATGATAAAGCTTTTCTTCTTGGGGACATTCTGGTTATCTGTGTTGATGTCTGCTGAGATGATTGGAGGATCCAGGAAGAAACAATCAAAAAGGAAGTGTTCCTAACAATTCACTAATTCACTCACTCATTCCTTCCCTCTTTCCTTCCTTCCTTTTCTTTTTCCCTCCTTTCCTTTCTTTCATTTAAACCATCCATCTTATTATCGTTTATTGGGTGCCTACTATTTTATGGGTCTGTGCAAAGCTCCCAGATATAGGACATAAAGACCCAAAGATTAATCAGATTTAATCTCCAGCTCAAATTGTTTTTATAATACCAGGGGAACAAGACATGTAGGGGGAAATATGTCTAAAATCCAAGGTGGGAAGTGCTCAGTATTGTAATAGAGGCACAGGCAAGCCTATGGAAGTTCAGAGAAGAGATAGTCACTGCTGCGGATTCAGGGAAGCTTTGTGACTGTGGCAATATTTGAATAGGACCCTGAAGAAAAGAGTGTTGAAGGCTGGGGATGACTTTCCAGGTGGAGGAATACAGAGGCATAGAGAAATGAGAAATCCCTTATTTCCTTCAGTTCCTCTGTGATGGTTTAAAGCTTTTGTGGGCCCTAGAAAAGATCGTGTTCTTGGAGCTAATCCATTCCTGTGGGTGTGGGACCCTTTGATTGGATTGGATTCAGTTGGGGGCTTTTTATTGGATTGCTTCAGTGAGACATGACCAGGTGGGTCTTGGTCCTCTTACTGGAGTCCTTTGTGAAGGGAGGACTGAAAGCAGAGACATGCAGGGGAACATAGCAGAGGCAGAGAAACCCTAACAAGCTGGAAGAGACGAGGCCAGAGAAGAGCGACAAGAACTGCCATATGTCTGATCTTGGGGAAGAAGAGCTGCACTCGGGATGAAGTAAGCCTGGAGAAGGAGACAGAGACCCAGATCAGTAGAACTGCCCTTGTATCTTGCCATATCGCAGGAGTCCAGGATCATCAGCAGCCAACCTCCAGTGAAACAGCATCTTTGATAATGCCTTGATTTGGACATTTTCACAGCCTCAGAATGATAAGCTTTCAACTTAACAAATTCCCATTATAAAAGCCAACACATTTCTGGTATATTGCTCCCAGCAGCTTTTAGCAAACTCTGACATCCCCCTTTCCCTCTTTGTGACTCTGAACCTCTTGGTCAATGGTTCTTGAGTCCCAATCTCCTTGGGTCCTTTGGCCACCTATTGCTCCAGCTCAGACTCTTTCATCCTGTAGTGTTTCTTCAAAGTCTTTTGATGACCAACTGACTAATCAATTAATTTGTTCACACTAAAATATGAATGGCCTATTACATCATCCATTTAAATTTACTTATTCATATTTTAGCTAGGAATTTCTGAGACAGGTACCTTAATTCTACACACATAGTATTAGATTATCAGGACATCTATTTTTGCTTTGGGCAAGGGAGGGATGCTTTCAACACTGCTCAGATTATAGAGATAACTATTTCCACAACTAACTCCAAATTTCTTTTTTAAAACTATATTGCGAATTGTTCCTGTATTAGTCAGCCAAAGGGGTGCTGATGCAAAATACCAGAAATCGGTTGGTTTTTTATAAAGGGTATTTATTTAGGGTAGGAGCTTACAGACACCAGGCCATAAAGAAAAAGTTACTTCCCTCACCAAAGTCCATTTCCATGTGCTGGAGCAAGATGGCTGCTGATATCTACCAGGGTTCAGGTTTCCTGGGTTCCCCTCTTCCCAGGTCTTGCTTCTCTCTGGGCTCTGTCCTCTGTTCTCTCCACAAGGTCAGCTGTAGACTACAAGGCTCTCTAGGCTTTGCCTCTCTCCACAAGATCAGCTGTAGACTATCAGGCAAACGGATCTGTCTCTCTGGTATTTCTGTCATGTTTAAGGAGCCATCTCTATTCCTCTGTGTTCTTCTCCTGGCTCAGGTCCTCTCTTCCTGGGGCTTGCTTCTCTTTCCTCTGTGTACTTACTTCCTAGGGCTCCAGATTAAGACTTCAGCATCAAACTCCAATATCAAAAACCCTCAACCTGTCCTTTGCCATGTGTTTTATCTTTGAGTCCACACCCACCAAGGGGTAGGTACTCAACAACCTACTTATGTGACCCAATCAAAGCCTTAATCATAATTTAATCATGCACAGGTATAGACAAGTTTGCAAACATAGTCCAATATCTATTTTTGGAATCTATAACTATATCAAACAGCTACAGTTCCTGTGGATAAGATAATTTGCATGCATCAATTATTTTTTGGCAAATAGTTTTGGAGGAATTTATGAGGCTTACATAGGAGATGTGGTTGTACATCTGAGTCAAACTAAGTTTAGAAATCCAAGAACCATTTTACTAACTCTGTGTATTAAAGAGATTTTTTAAAACTCCCTTAAAATTTGCACAAATCTCCATGTTCCAAGAGCCTCATAGGTCAAAGTGATTGTTCAGATATTCTGAAAGAGTTCTCTACTTTCCATGAAAGGGTAAGGGAAGGAGTGTTATTATTTTCAAATTATGTTATGTGACATATATTATTTCTACTATATGTCTCCTGCTCAAAACTCCTGGCTTAGCATCCCACTTAAAATAAAATGTATGTCATCCAGGGCTTATGTGATTCTGCATAATCTGGCCTCTGCTCAACTCTCTTTTCTCATCTCCTGCCACTGTCCCCGTTACTTAAATTTCTTTAGTTACACTGATTTTCTTCATTGGCACATAACATCATTTCCTTCCTTGAGGCATTGGTACTTGCTATACCTTCCTCTTTGAATGTTCATTCCCCAGAGTTCGCTTTCCTCTTTTTCTGATTACTGCTTAGAGAGTTGTTCCCTGACCACCTAGTCTAACTTAGATCTCCTACATCTACCAGTCATACCTTCTCTCTCTCCAGTTTATTTTTCTTCACCCTACTTAAGACCAACTGGTATGTCTGCTCCTCCCCAGAATGTAAACTTCAAAAGAACATGAACTTTTATCTTGCTGACGCTAAATTCCCATTGCTTACAAGGACGCTCAACATGAAGTAGGTGCTTGATAAATACTTACAATAAAAATCAAATGTAAATATTTTTATTCCTATTTTACAGAGAAGCATGTTATGGCAATAGAGTTTGGGAATATACTCAAGGCTAATAACTAGAGCAGCTGGGATTTAAATCTATCTTTAAAGCATCTGCTGCTTTCACTACACCAAAATGCCTATGAAGAGCATACTGTAGTAAATGCTTCCCTTGCATTGCAGAGATTTTGGCATAAGTGATATTTTTCCTCTATAATGCCTGTGCTATAATTATGTATTTGTTTTCTTGCTTCCCATTTCAATAAAACCTAATCTGTGTTGTCATCTTCTGTAGAATAATTGTGGAAAGGCTGCTACACAGAGTAATCATTAATGTACACAGTATATTAACTTTAGCTGATACAAATAATAATGAAATAATAATGATTCTCTCCCTCTCTCTTCTCTCTCCTTCTCTCTCTCTCATTATTTGACAAAGCTTTTTTTTTCCACATCTCTTACCTTACTTCAATGTATATTGGAGCTTGAAGGCACCTTAGGGAGAGACCTAGAGTGGCAAAGGATTCTTTCAATGTCATCAATATTCTTGGAGTGGTCTCCATGCTCTTTTTGATATGTCCAACAGTCTTATATCCCACATATGAGAAAAACAAATGAAAAAAGCTAAAAGCCAAATCTATTTTAATGCCCTAAATTTTTCATTTTCCTCACATTAACATTTGTCATAATCCAATTTCATTGAAAGTTCTTCTATTTATTTTATCTATGCTTTTTTAATTATGTGGAGATATGATAGAGCTATAGCTCAGTGTCCTTTTAATTGCAAGTATTGATGTCTGAAGTTGTACCATGCTTAGGAAATTTTTTTAATCTAAAATTTAAAATTAATTTTAATTTTAATTATGATCCACATGTCCCCAGCATGACTGATTCTGTGGTAATTGTGATATTGTTCACAACCATCCACCATCTTCCCTCCTCTATTAGAAGATTATACATCCACATCCTTTGCCACATGACCTGCAGTGCCTCCTGCAGGCAACGTTGGCAGGACAGACCTTGTTCTCACTTTGGTCAATAGCTTGTGAGTGAACAGGATGTAGGTTACATCCAAGCAGAAGCTCTGTATGGGATTTTTCTGTTGCAAGAAGAAGCCTATTGTTCATAGGGATTTTTTTCTCATTCTGGGGTCCAGAATGAGAAGACATGTAGAGCAGATTCGTAGTGGACCTGGAGCAGAGCTTCAGCTGATTTACAGCTTTCATGTATTGTGAGCAAGAAATAAATGTGGTATTGCTGCTGCTGTTATTGTCAGTGGTGATGACGATGTGACCCATTGAAAACTTTTGGTTTAATCTATCAGCATAAGAAAATCTGAGTAATAGATGTTCAAAAAAAGTAAAGTGAAGAAGCATAAAATTTCAAGGTTGAAGGTGCATGAGAGTCATGAGGAGCTATTCTACAATATCATCCCGGTCAACAAGCCTCAGCTTGACAATCTCCACTCACAAGAAGCTCTCTTAACAGTTAGTCAAGCATGTTTGACCTAGCTTGTTCAAATGATACCTTAAAAAAATTATGCTTCATCCAGGACTTCATCTGAGTTATACCTATGCAATTAATTATAATTCCTCTGTAAACCCTTCCTTTCTACTTAGATAAATTTACTTAACAAGGATGCCCAATATCACTACAAGAAATGGAAAGCCTCTGTCACTTGTCATAATCAGAAGCTCCTCTTGTAAAATAGATACTACAAAAACGAACCAAGACTATCAATTTTAACTATGTTATATTGATTCCTAAGGCTATGGGCCTTTTTCTTTCTTTGTTAACAAGAATTATTAGCAGATGTTAGAGAACTGGATTGTTTATCCTTGTTTCCAGAAAGACAGAAAGGTAAATAAATAAGGAGTAACTAACTGTGTGGTTTATGGCTGTTCAATCTATACCCACACTTTTTGTGGATTACCAAGAGCACAGCAGAGAGTAGCCTGGATGGAGTGAAGGGAGAAGCATTTCTCTTAAAGTAATTCTTTTCACTATATATAGAATAAAAATATATATGATAATATATTGATATCTTAAATGTTCTGTCTTTGATGAAAAGATGATAAAATGCTAATCCTTCTTCTACCTTAAACTCTCATTTTTCCTTTCAATCTTAATTGTTGTCTCCTACAGCATACACATCTCTAAGTCATTCAGTTTTTTTGAGTATTCTATAATTTCTAGGAATTTCCTCCCATCTCCCTCCTCCGGTCAATTGCCTCCTTGTCCTTGTGCAGAACTAAGCATGACTCTCCAGACCATGTTGAACAAATTCGTTCATCTGACCACTTCTATAAAATCCTCCATCATTTTCCGTTTGTCCCCAAAATTAATAAGGACATTAGAGGAAACTTTGGAATGTAAATGACTAAAGACTGACTTTCTCTAATGCCTCTGCAAACCTTCCCTTTTTCAAGTATTCTGAAAATATTTTCTGAAGCTCTTACTATGAGCTTTGGAATTAACTAAGCTGTAAGATATCCTAAGCCAAGGGATTAGTTTTGTTTTAACCATTACATTAACAGGATAGATATCAGAGCTACTGTTGTTGCAAATTGCCTTCCTGTTCCCATTCATGTAGAAATGCAAATCAATCAAGTGAAAAATTGTAGCGACAGAACCTGGTCAAACAGGGCAGAGAAAGAGGATGATTTTACTATCTGGGAAGAACTCTACTGTCACACAACCTGGCAGAATCTTTTGTAAGTGAAACTATTAGACTGCTCATTTGGCTTGACAATGTCAGCCACATGCTGAATTGTTATACTTCTCTGACAAAATATCCTGGGCAGTAATTCCTTCTTTGAGCTAAAATAGCTTTTAGCCCTCTCTGGCTACGAAGAAACTAACTGGACTGCTCTGCAATGAATGCTTAATTAAGGCACTTCCTTGTGTGCTCTGGGAAAGAGACTGCTCTTCCCACCCCCATGAATTTGCTCTTCAATGTATAAATGCACCTACTCAGTAGCACTGGAGAGGAAGAAAAACTGTTCAGCTAATTGTTTTTTTTGTTGTTGTTTTTTAAAAATTTCTCTTCCCCCCTCCGTTGTCTGCTCTTTGTGTCCATTCGCTGTGTGTTTTTCTGTGACCGCTTCTATCCTTATCAGTGGCACCTGGAATCTGTGTTTCTTTTTGTTGAGTCATCTTGTGTCAGCTCTCCGTGTGTGCAGTGCCATTCTTGGGCAGGCTGCACTTTCTTTCGCGCTGGGTGGCTCTCCTTAGGGGGCGCACTCCTTGCGCGTGGGGCTCCCCTACACAGGGGACACCCCTGCGTGGCACAGCACTCCTTGTGTGCCACTGGTCAAGGAGGCCCGGGGTTTGAACCGTAGACCTCCATGTTGTAGGCAAATGCCCTATCCATTGGGCCAAGTCCGCTTCCCCTGTTCAGCTAATTGTAATGTTATGGTATTCTACTCCTCCTTAGGAGGCTTCATTTTGATTTTTTTTCCTTACTATTTTCCTCCCAAACCAAATAGGGTGACCTACATAGTTGAGGAAATATCTCTTAAAACTATTTTTATGGATGCATCTTGCTGCCTTTTCCCTCTTTCTCACAGCTTCTTTTACAGTCAGTTTCTGGCCACATGGTTTTGGCAAAATCACCAGTCACTTAACCTCTCTGAGCCTCAATTTGTTCTTTGGTGAAATGGGAATTTACAATGAATTCCTTCAAAGGCCCTTGTCAATACTGAGGGAGATAACATGTTAAGGTCTCCTAGGATACAGCCCAGCACATAGTAAGAACTCACAAGTTGTCTTTGAATCTGAATGAGACTGTACACGAAATGAAATCATGTCACTCTAATATGAATGCCCCGACATGTAAAGTCTTTCCTGATTCAAGCAGCCTATGGGGCAAGCTCTCAAAGACAGCTTCATAAAGAGCTTATACACATTATACATAATTTCTATTCATTCAAGACTTAATGACTATTGAAAAGAGCTCAGAAAAAGAGTAGTGAAATTGATGAAAGGCCCTTGAGGTCATTCCTCTGAGGAAAAGGTTAGAGGAGATGGACTTTTTAATCTGGACAGGTGAAGATTACAGCATGACTTAATAACGGTCTTCAAGTGTGATTGGTGTTAGTAACTGAAAGAGTAATGGAATGGGTTGCATTAAAGTGGAAATGCACCCTTATTATTCTCCCAAAACCTGCTAGATATTTCCTAAGAGCACATGCAGATGGTACAGATTCCTATTACTGACAATAGATCTTGAAGTTAGAGTCAAAGAGAAAACCCCCTGCCTGTGTACTTGTCAGAGTCAGTGTGTAGATGGCTGGCAGCTGGACATTTCTGAGCATGCTATGCCTTGTGGATTAGACAATTTCACTACATCTATCTATAGACAGTTCTCTCTCCTCTTACTCAGGGATCACATTGCCTGTATCACAGTGAATGTTTGACAAGTGTTTGCTAAAAGCTTATTTACACACAGAGTATTCAATAGCTTAGGTAGTAGAGCTGACCTTTCTAGGGGTATTGCCTTCAGATATTATGGTCAGAGGCAGGATTGGCTCTGCTTATGGGATCTGGCTAGAATCATATAGAACTAGGTTTTACCCAGGCTCTACTACTTACTAGCTGGATGACCCTGGACAAGCCTTATATACTGGTCAGAGTTCATTTGTGGAAAATAGAAACCTACTTTGGTTAAACTTAAGCAGAAAATGAATTTATCAGATGGGAATTGGATAGTACATAGAATTTTGAGACAGAATCAAGCTCTGGTAGAAACCAAAGTAAACAAGGCAAAGAAATGGTTTGTTTAGGACATTGCCTTAGTCCTGCTGCCACCAGGCACGTGCTGTTCTATTGTGCTATGCACTCCATGGAAGTAATATATGTCCACAAGATTTCACTCTAATCTTTTGCAAAATGGAGATAATAATCTACCCCTAGGTTGATGTGCATTGCATATACTAACCCTTCACAGATGCTAGCTTTTATAATAATGGTTACAGTACTGATGGTGGTAGTAGGAGTAATTACACAATAGGAAATGGGTAACTTCTGTTTTTCACTAGACTGTTAACTCCTTGAGAGCATATTGCTCATTCTCCAATGTTCTCTAACTGAGTGACTATACACTAGCATCTCCTGTGGAGCTCTACAGAAATACTGAAGCCATGGTCTCAAATCAGACCATTTAAATCCAGATCTCTGGATATGTCATGTGAGTACTGCCATTTTTTTCTAAGGTGCAATCAAGCTTGTGAATCACTATTCTAATGCAAGAAAAGAACTAGGAGAATAGATAATGACAGCTATCTAATATATGCTATTATCCTTATCCCAACACTAATGAACTCTTGAAAGCTCCAGCGCCATCTTGAAAAGAACAAAATCATAGTCCATCTAAAGTATATTGGAGATTTTTCTTCTTCTCATGATATTGACTTTTTATGGGAGAGAGTCATGAGAAGACTCAAACTGATCTGTAATTTATTGCCTCTGAATGATATGAATGATAAAACTGTTTATTTGAAATTGTAAAAGGAAGGAATCAAAATTCCATCTTTTGTAACTTTTTGATTTGTGTATCAAACAGCAGCAACAAAAGTTTTGTGTCTATATCATATATTCTAGAGCCAGGACCAGCATCTCACATTGAAGATTTCATATTATCCAAATTTACATGCCAGAGAGATATCTGAATTTCTACTAGGTACATAAAAGTCTATAGGCCATAAGAATATGTGCAATCTTAAAGGAGGAATAAGCATTCCATAAACAGGTACAGGATCCCATATTAGATGTCCAAAACAATGAGCTAGAGTAGTGTAAACAGGGATAAATGAGATTATATGCATCTGTGTGTCATTCAGATCACCCTGCCCTAAAGTAATTATCAAAACCCTGGCAGTGAAGAGGGAATAGAAAGTTGGTAGAATACGGACAAGTTCGCTCAAGAATCTGAAGTTACTAATTTGAAGAAGTTATTTAAGAATCTAATTCTTCTTCCCTGAAAAATATCGCTCAGTTGCAATTTATCACTCTAAGATAGTTTTGTCTGCTTAACTTGGGAAAATGGTGTTTTTAAAGGATTACCATTAAAATGAAAAAATTATCCTAGAACTTTAAGATGCCAGAAAATTCATTTCGGTACTCTCCTGGATTTATGGACCTAATTTCACAAAGAGTGGTTGACTCTTTGATGGTTACTATTAGGCTTCTATAATCTTAGGAGATAGTACTGTTGCTAGTAGGTGCTGTCTTTCAATATTAATATCTTAGGTATATCCTTGGGGGTGATGGGCTCCTACCACCACTTGACCAAATTTTCTAACAGATACCTACAGTATAACTATTCTATACTGATGGTCCAAGAAAAAGTCAGATACTCTAAATGCCTGAAAACAAGATAGAATTATCCTTTTGTTAATATTTAAGAACTTCACTTGTTTGTTCCAAGAGGCCAAATCACTTTAGCATGACTTTGTTCAACACAGCTTCTCCCAGGTAAAGCCAATGTTTTTGGCACTTATCCTCCCCGCCCCCAAAAAAGATGGAAAAAATTCTTGTTTGAAGCACTTGCCAGTGTGTGTCTCTTGCAACAAACTAACTGAATGAACTGTTGGACAGGATTATTTATAGTTACCCATTTAAATGTACATTGCTTTTCTTATTGTGTCTGGGCAGAATTGCTGTTTTGGGCAATAATTAGGCTACAGATTTACTGCTGTATAAAACTGTTGGTAAAGCAATTTTGCAATATATATCAAGATATGTAAAAATCTTCACACCTTCAGAATAGTAAATCTATTTTTTAAGTGTTTCCTAGGGAAATAGTGTAAATGTAACCAAATATTTATGCACAAAATGTGAACTGTGGTGTTAATCATTAGTTAAAAGAATGTACAACTGTAAGTATCCTAAATGTTTAACATAGAGTATAATTAAGGAAATTAGGATAGCCAAATAATGGAATATAATATGGTTATAATATTATGATTCTTTATTAAGTAACAAAAGAACAATATGAAATAGTATTATAGTATATAACAATCATTAAAAAATGCATATAAATATTAATGATGGTAGTCTTTGGGTAGTATAATTTAAGGGCGATTTTTCCTCCAGTTTATTTTTTACTAAATTTCAGAGTTTTCCATAATATTCTCTTTCTGCCATGATGAAAATAGCCCCATTACTTTACTTCCTAAAACAAAAAATCATTTGTTAATATAACATATTTAAATAATATAAACATATAAGGATGAAGAGAAAGTTGAAAGTAAAATTCATCTCCCTATACCGTGAGAAAGCACCATTATTTTGTGGTCATTTGGTTATCATCTGATGACTATTCTTACATGTATCATATTTTTTTTCATATATATGCATGCTATATACTTTTTAAAAATGTCATATTATAATGTTGCTTTATGGGAGGCAAAGTTTTAAAATTAGAGGTTTTTTCCCCCTTATCTTTCTTCTTTCTCTTTCTTTTTCTACTTCTCTGTATAATCCTACCCATTCCAAGTATAATCACTTAACCTATAAATATTAAGAAAGAGATACACACAAGTACACACATGTATGTGTATTATCTATATATGTATATATGTATAAAGCAGTTGATATATATATACACACATATATCTCTATATACATATATACATACCTTATGTATATATAGTCTTATGTATGTGTATTAGTTAGGGCTCTCTAGGGAAACAGAATTACCAAGAGGTATCTGTCAATAGTATGCAATTTTATAAAAGTCTCTCATGTGACCGTGGGGATGCACAAGTACAGGTTCTGCAAGCAGGCTGCAACCAGCGGCTCTGATGAAAGTCCAGTGAAACTTCTTGATGAGTTCTGGGAGATGTCGGCTGTCCAAGACGAGCAGGGTATTCTCACTCAATGCTGGAATCACTTTGTCTTTTAAGGCATTCAACTGGTTGGATAAAGCATCACTCATTGCTGATGGCAATCTCCCTGATTGATGTAATTGTAATCAACTATCTATGATTTACCACTGCAGTGAGGTCAATGGTGACTAAAGTCCATAAATGCCCTTGTGATGCAGTTAGTCCAGTGCCTGCTTGACCAAACCACTGGGAACAATTACCTAGCTGAGTTGACACAATAGCCTAACCATCACAGTCCACCCTTTGTCAACTCAGCAACCATACATATTACCTTAAACCATACTTAGTCTCTGAGTAAAAAAAATAACAGAAATGCATATATATATATATATATATATATATATATATATATATATATATATATTTCTGCTAACAATGTTCAACTCTCCTGTGTAGAATCAGAAATGCATTAATTCCATACAGAATAGGGTGCAAGTTCTTGGGTAATATTTATTCTCATACTTGACATCCTCAAATATTATGGCAAGGAACTGAAACAACTTGTTATGATAAGGGAAAAGTTTGGGGAAGAAGACAAAGAAATTTGTTTTGTGTACCTATGCAATCATCATCATAATGAAATAAGAAATAAAGACTCATGACATTATAGTCCTCATTTCTGTAACTGGTCAAATGGTCAAAGTTCATATTTATTGCTACCTTCTTCCACTACCCATTCCATGTTTCCATTACCCTCAGCAAGCACTTCAGCTGGCTGTGGTTCTTTGCCTCGTGGGGTGACCCAGACTTTCATTCCTGAAGATTCTGAGCCATGGTTAATCCTGCTTGGATTGGGTTGTTGCAATTTTCCATTGACTTTAATCATAGGACATGGCAGTACTAGGAGATGCCTAGAAGATCTTCTGTATTCCAGGCAAACTCTTCTTTACCCCCATTATGTAGAAGCAGTCTTATTTCCCCTTGATAGTCAAGATCAGTCACCCCAGCCAGTACAGTAATTCCCTTCTGTGTTGATTCAGAGGTAAGAGGAGCCCGAAGTGGCCAGGTGGCAGTTTTAACTTCCAGTTCAATGAAATCATGTTGTGTTCCCTGGTGACAGCACTCCTCCTTCTGGTACTAAAACCTGTAGACCAGCAGAGTTTAAGGTTGCAGGGACAGGAAGCAAAAATTTTCCTAGTGGGTCAGTAGGGATAATAATGACTGGTGCCACTCCCATTTCCACCCTTTGATTCCTGGACCCATGGATCGTGATTATGGGAGAAGCAGCACCATAGAGAGGATGCTGATTTAGAGCATACACAGCAAAGCAGACTTGGCCCAGTGCTTAGGGCATCCATCTACTACATGGGAGGTCCAAAGTCCAAACCCTGGGCCTCCTTGACCCGTGTAGAGCTGGCCCACGCACAGTGCTGATGCGCGCAAGGAGTGCCCTGCCATGCAGGGGTGTCCCCCACATAGGGGAGCCCCACACACAAGGACTGCACCCCATATGGAGAGCCGCCCAGCATGAAAGAAAGTGCAGCCTGCCCAGGAATGGTGCCACACATGTGGAGAGCTGACACAACAAGATGACGCAAAAAAAAGAAACACAGATTCCCGTGCCGCTGACAACAACAGAAGTGGATAAAAGAACACGCAGCAAATAGACACAGAGAACAGACAACTGGGGTGGAGGGTGGGGGGGGGGGGATAAATAAATAAATCTTAAAAATAGAGCATACACAGCCTCCTGGAGAACACTGCCCCAGCCCTGCAAGGTATTGCCACCTAGTTGGCACCATAATTGAGTCTTCAAAAGGCCATTTCACTGTTCTATCAATCCAGCTGCTTTAGGGTGATGGGGAACATGGTAGAACCAGTGAATTCCATGGACATATGCCCATTCCCACACATCATTTACTGTGAAATGGGTTCCTTGATCAGATGCAATGCTGTGTGGAATGCCATGGTGGTAGATAAGACATTCATTAAGTCCACAGATGGTAGTTTTGGAAGAAGCATTGCATGCAGGGAAGGCAAACCCATATCAATTGTATGTGTCTATTCCAGTTAAAACGAATAGCTGACCCTTCCATGGTAGAAGTGGTCCAATGTAGTCAAACTGCCACCAGGTAACAGGCTGGTCACCTCAAGGAAGGAATGGTGCCATATTGGGGCTGAGTGTGGGTCTCTGCTGCTGGCAGATTGGGCACTCAGCAGTGGCTGTAGCCAAGTCAGTGTTGGTGAGGGGAAGTCCATGTTGCTGAGCCCATGCATAACCTCCATCCCTATCTCCATGATCACTTTGTTCATGAGCCCATTGGGCAATGACAGGATTGGCTAGAGAAAGAGGCTGAGCATTATCCACAGAGGAGGCCATCTTATCCACTTGATTATTAAAATCTTCTTCTGCCAAAGTCACCCTCTGGTGAGCTTTCAAGTGGTACACAAATATTTTCATGTTTTTTGCCCACTCAAAAAGGTCTATCTATATACTTCTTCCCCAGACCACTTTGTCACCAATTTTTCAATTATGTTCCTTCCAATTCCCTAACCATCCAGCCAAACCATTGGCAATGACCCATGAATCAGTGTACAAACACTCCTCTGGCCATTTCTTCTTCCAAGCGAAATGAACAACCAGGTGCACTGCTTTAAGTTCTGCCCACTGGGAGGATTTTCCCTCACCACTGTCCTTCACAGATGTCCCAGAAAGGGGCTGCAGTGTTGCATATCATGCAGAACCACCTGTAAACCAGGCCCAAGTTTTCTCTTCCTCAGTCAAGTGATTGTAAGGGACTCTCTAAGAGGCCAAAGCTATGGGTTTGAAAAGAGAAGGTAATATGGCAGGGGTGGTGACCATGGGCATTTGGGCTACTTCCTCATGTAACTTGTTTGTGCCTTCAGGACCTGCTTGAGCCCTATCTCATATATACCACTTCCACTTTATTATGAAGTGCTGCTGTGTACACCCAACTTTATGATTTAGTGGGTCAGACAATACCCAGTTCATGGTAGGCAACTCAGGTCTCATGGTAACTTAATGGCCCACGATTAACCGTTCAGTCTCCACTCAGGCCCAGTAGCAGGCCAAAAGCTGTTTCTCAAAAGGAGTTATCTGCAGAGGATGGCAGGGCTTTGCTCCAAAATTCTAAGGGTGTGCATTGTGATTCTCCTACAGGGGCCTGCCAAAGGCTCCAGACAGCATCTCTATTTGCCACTGAAACTTGCAGTACCATTGGATCTGCTGGATCACAAGGCCCAAGTCACAGTGCAGCTTGCACAGCAGTGTGGGCCTGATGCAGAGCCTTTTCTTGTTCCAGTCCCCAGTCAAAACTAGCAGCTTTTCTGGTCTCCTGATAAATGGGCCAGAGTAGCACACCCAAATGAGGAATGTGCTTTTTCCAAAATCTGAAAAGACCAACTAAGCATTGTGCCTCTTTTTTGGTCATAGGAGGGGCCAGATGCAACAGCTTGTCCTTCACTTTAGAAGGAATATCTTGACATGCCCCACACAACTGGACTCATAGAAATTTCACTGAGGTGAAAGGACCTTGTATTTTAGTTGGATTTATCTCCCATCCTCTTTCACACAAATACCTTACTAATAAGTCTAGAGTGTTTGCTACTTCTAACTCACTAGGTCTTATCAACATATCAGTGTAAGGGACCAGTGTGATGTCTTGCAGGAGGGAGAGATGATCAAGATCCCTGCAATATTATGACATAGGGCTGGAGAGTTGATGTACCCCTGAGGCAGGACAGTGAAGATATACTGCTGACCTTGCCAGCTGAAAGGAAACTGTTTCTGGTGGTCTTTACTACTAGCAATTGAGAAAAAAGCATTTGCCAAATCAACAGCTCTATACCAGGAACCAGGGGATGTGTTGATTACTCAAGCAATGATACCACATCTGGGACAGCCATTGTAATTGGAGTCACCACCTGGTTAAGTTTACAATAATCTACTGTCATCCTCCAAGATCCATCTGTTTTCTATACAAGCCAAGTAGGAGAATTGAATGGGGATGTGATGGGAATCACCACCCCTCCATCCTTCAAATCCTTGAAGGTGGCATTAATTTCTGCAATCCCTCCAGGTATCCAGTATTGCTTTTGGTTTACTATTTTGATAGGTAGGAGCAACTGTAGTTGCTTCTGCTTGGCCTTTCCAACCATAATAGCCCTCACTCCACAAGTCAAGGATCCAATGTAGGGTTTTGCCAGTTACTGAGTATGTCTATTCCAATTATGCATTCTGGAACTGAGGAAATAAGCACAGAATGGATCTGGGGACCCACTGGACAAACTGTGAGAGACCTGAGCTAAAACTCCATTAATCACCTGACCTCCATAAGCCCCCTCTCTGACTGGTGGACTGAGCTAGTGTCTAATAATCCCTGAAATATCTGATCATTTCTTTTCCCCAATGCACAGTTAACTCTGGTAAAAGGCTGTAGATTTCCTCAGGGAAAGGTGGGAGGAAGAATAACAGCATAAATTTTGGAGAGTTTAACAGGACTCTTCCTCAAGGAGACCCAGCCTTCTCCTTATTCCAAGGGCTCTGGGTCTGTAAACTGTCTCAAATCTGGGAATTGATTAAGGGGCTGTGATTCTCTGCATCTGTTATTTGAGTTAGGGTTTTGTTCACTCGACCTAGAACTTAGAACTCTTCTGTTTATACAGATCCAGAAGAAATTTAGTAGACTGCCCATCTATTTCACTGCTAGGTACCCCATGATATATCAGCCAACACCATAACTCTATGCAACTCAGACTGTTTTGAGTGCTTTTTTGCATCTGCCTTTCATTGCAGTAGCCACGCCCACCTTATCTTTGGTGATTAACTGCCATTACCTGACTTGTGCCAGATGGATATCTGATCATCCCCATAATGTTTAAGGTTTTAATTCCATCACAGCCCTCCCTACAGTAATATCTGGGCTACAGAGAAAAGCAACCACAAGCTCTTCAGGGAAGATGAAGTTAGTCTTACAAATGTATTCCTCACAGTCAGGGTTAAAGGTGTGTCCTCTGGACATTCCTGGGGTGGATGGGCAGCTTTTAAATGGTAAATCCATTCTAGCATTTCAATCTCCCAAAGTCTTTGAATTCCCTCTTCTACTGTATACCAAGGCAAATCAAGCATCTCAACTCAGACATGCTAGGCCATCTTTTGGTCCATATTTCAGCCAGCCACCCAAACAAACTGTTAGAGCCTTTTCTAGTCCCTCGAGCTACAGCACTGAATTCAGAATTTCTGCTTAGTAGGCCCATATCAATAAATTCAACCTGATCCAATTTTATATTCCTTCCACCATTATCCCATACCCTTTGTATCCTTTCCCACACATATTTCCCTGATTCCTGTCTATGTAAGTTGGAAAACTCAAGTTGTTCTTTCTGAGTATACCTTACTTCCTCATGGGTCACACTTTGTATTTCACCTTTGGGGGCACGTTGTGATTTTAGTCTAGCAATAGGTCTTGAAAAAAGAGACATGGTGGGGGTGGGTAAGGAGAAGTATTAGAAATGCCTTGCAAGCTACTGACCTCAGGGCATTCCTTTGCATTTTCTTCTGGTGAGACAGTGTTAATGTCTTCAGGCAGGGGTTGGAAGGTAGTTTCCTCAAGGCAGACTGGAGGCTGGGCAGTGCATGCTGGAGTTTAGCTGGTACATGCCTCAGGGCTGGAAGGAGGTCCATACTCCCTGGGGCAGGCCAGAGACTGGGCAGGGCAGGCTTCAGTTTGGCTGGTACCCACATCAGGGCTGGAAGTTGTTTCAGACTCCCTGGGGCAGGCTGGAGGCAGGATGATACAAGGTTGACAAGGTGTGGTCTCTACAAGGCAGGCCATTGAAGACTTATCTGGTAAAGTCTCAGCAGAATTCAGGGTTCCAAAGTCTCCATCAATATTATCATCATCCCATATGTCTCCATCCCAATTCTCTGGATTTCACTCTTTTCCAATCAATATCTTCACTTTAACTGCAGAAACCCAGAGGTATTGAGATTTTAGTTTCCTTTGTAACTCAGCTACTTGAACAATGAGAGTCTGAGTTTGGTTCTCAGATATTTCGATCCTGTGGCTACAGGAGACAAGATTTTCTTTCAAAGCACAAATAGAAACTTCTGCATCATTCATGTGGTGTTTAAGTTTCATATTTAAAAACTTTAACTCATCTCTTTCTTTTGTAACAGTATCCAGGGTATCTAGGAGCCAACCAACATCATTATACCGTTTGACTCCACAAAACTCTGTTAAGATGTTGAAAACACTCTCACCCTGATCCTTGCCTCTTATAAGCATGGAAGTAGGAGGATCTAGTGATGATATTTTGCAAATCTCCATTGCCAACTCGTGCCATGGACTTTCAGCAGCCTCTTCATTATTGGAAAGGGAGCTGACAGTACCATTGAGTCCAATTAGAGTAGAAGGAGAATTGTGAAACTCCCAGAACCACCTCAAGCACCCCATGTTTAAGACTGTTCCTCAAGAACCACTCCTGGTACCAACCTGTATTAGTCAAAGTTCTCTAGGGAAACAGAATCAACAAGAGATATCTGTCAATAGTATGCGATTCTATGAGTCTCTCATGCAGCCCTGGGGATCCACAGTCCAGGTTCCGCAGACAGGCTGCAACCAGCGGCTCTGATGAAAGTCCAGTGAAACTTCTTGATGAGTTCTGGGAGATGTCGGCTGTCCAAGACGAGCAGGGTATTCTCACTCAATGCTCAAATCACTTTGTATTTTAAGGCGGTCAACTGATTGGATAAAGTGTCGCTCATTGCTGATGGCCATCTCCCTGATTGATGTAATTGTAATCAGCTATGTTTTACCACTGCAGTTAAGTCAATGGTGACTAAAGTCCACAAATGCCCTTGTATTACAGCTATCCCAGTGCTTGTGTGACCAAACAACTGGGCACAATTACCTTGGCTGAGTTGACACAATAGCCTAAGCATCACAGTATGTTATATATGCATATGTATGAATAGACATAGAGCCATTACAACCATAAGAAATTGCCAATATTCAACTGCTTTTGACATACAAAAATACCAGTTTCATATGATTTAATGTTCAAGCCAACATATTCATTTTTAAAAATTTTTTTCTTTCTAAAGAAATTTTAGATTACATAAATGTTACATTGAAAATATAGGGGATTCTCATATACCTCATTCCTTCCCCCTCCCACTCTTACCCCATTAACAACAACTTTCATTAGTATGGTACATTTTTTTTAGTAGGTACTGGGGGTTGAAGATGAGGCCTCCTATATGGGAAGCAGGCACTCAACCACTTGAGCACATCTGCTCTCCTAGTGTGGTACATTTGTTACAATTGGTAAATAATATTGAAGTATTTCTAGTAACCATGGTCTGTAGTTTACATTATGGTTTACACTTTGCACCACACAATTTTATATGTTTTGAGAAAATGTATGATGCCCTGTATCCCTCATTGCAATGTCAAGCAGAACAAATCCAGTGTCCCAAAAATGCCCCATGTTATACCTAGTCTTCCCTCTCCCTCCCTCAGAATCTGTGGTGACCACTGCCTTTATATCAGTGTTTCAAGTTTTTCCATTACTAAGATAATAAGTCTACTTTAGTCCATAGTTGCATTACCCCTTTGTGTTTGTTTATTCCTCAAACTTGAGGATTAGGGGATGGTGATACCCATTCTGGTTTTGATTGGGAGTAGGCTTAGATCCCTTGGGGCAGATGGGTAGAACTGTGTTGCTTGAAGTTGTAAATATTCTCATTTTGTTAGTTGTCCTGAGTGAGTCCAATGAACTGGACAGTAGGTGTTGGCTGCAACTCTGCTGAGATTCAGGGCTCAACCAGTATACAAAAAGCCTGAAGATTTAAGTCTCTAAGGTACATATTTAATAGGTATAATGCTAATTATAGGTTCAAACAAAAGGGGCAGAAGAACCATGAGTAGGGAAGTTATAAATGAGTCCAACTCATTGTGGGGATAGATTATCATATATTCCAAGATAAAGCCTACTGACAGGGTGCTGAGTTCCTGGTGTTGTCTGCCCTGGTATAGTGTCCCGATGTCCCTAGAGCCCTCAGGAGTGCCCCCCTGCTTGAGGGACTGTTTACTACAGCAATCAGAGAGATCTTCCTAAGATGTGTATTAGTGTAACCTCTGGAACGACCTCCCAACTCACTTTGAAATCTCTTAGCCATAAAAACTCTTTTGTATTTACTATTTCCCCCTTTTAGTCAAGGTCTTTTTCCAAATGCATCACTAGTTGGCATTTGGTAATAATTCCTTAGTGCCAGGGATGCTTATCCCTGGGAGTCATGTCCCTTGTCAGGAAGAAGGTAGTGAATTTATTTATATGTTGAGTTTGGCTTAGAGAGAGGCCACATTTGAGCAACAAGGAGGTAATTCTTCAGCAATATGCAATACTAGGCTAAGTTTCAATTTCACAAGAACAAGATTAAGTACAGGCATCAATATCAAGGGCCTGGCATATTGGTCTGTCCTCCTTCAGTGGGAACTGCCCATGTACTCTAGTGATTCTTACCACACTATTAGAGAATGTAACAGGACTCCCCAGTATGGGAATTCAATATTCTTTCAGTTATTGCATGGGTCTCCACCCACCAAGACAACACCCCATGACTACTTGAACACATTCATATTCCACAGAGGCATGCTCTGGGTTCATCCCTCACCACACATGTCCCCACCATCTACATCCCACACGAGTGATGCTTCCCTGCCACAGTTGCAATTCTTCTGCAATCCCAGACCTCCCCAAAAACAAAGCCAAAAAAGTAATACAATAAAAAATTTAAAAATGTAAAAAAGATAATAAAATAGAAAAAATTTTTTGCATTATGTCTTTTATCCCTGAAGATCTGTTATCTTCTATGTACAGTGACTACTTCTCCTCTATGTTCTCCCAGTGTCTTTTTTTTTTTTCATGTTATTTTCAAAGAAGCTTTAAGAAAATACAGGGGACTCCCATATACCCCACTCCCCCCCCATCCTGCCCTACCAATGACATATACATGAGTATTGTACATTTGTTACAATTGATGAACAAATATTGAGCATTGCTACTAACCATGATCAATGGTTTACATTATGGTTCACATTCTGTACCATATATTTTTATAGGTTCTAAAAAAATGCATACTGGCCTGTATCTATCATTGCAAGATAATGCAGAACAATTCCAATGCCCTAAAAATTCTCCATGCTTCAGTCATTCCTTCCTCACCCACTCCTTGGAACCTATGGTAACCACTAAGCTGCAATTTTTGAAGAATTAGGTTCGTGGTTACATGCATTAATATTGAGGGCTTGGCATATTGGTCCATCTTCTTTTATTAGGCACTGCCTATGTTCTCGAGAGTTTCTTGCCCCTCTATTTAGGAACATAGCAGGACTACCCAGGATGGGAGTTTAATATTTTCTTGTTTATTGTGTGGGTCTCTACCCACTGGGAAAACACCTACGACAACATGAACACTTTCTATTCCATAGAAGCATGCCTCAGGTATGTCTTTTCCCACTTAGCTGCCCTCCCCCACACACCCTGCACCAATAACCCTCCCCTGCCATATTTGCTAAAAGAACATTCCCTCATTGTAGTTGCCTTCTTACCGCAGCTGGCAGCTAGTCAGTCTCACCCGTTTTATTGAGTTTGAATGATATTCCATGCTATGAATTAACAGTAATTTAGTCATCTTTACCCACATTTATAGACATTCACTTTTTGTTGTTGTTCCCAGAACAAACTGCTCCAATAATTACCAGTGAACATATATTCTAAAGTACCAATGCTTTTATATATGTGATATATTTCCATGTCTGTAATACAGATTTTTACCAGAATCATCTAGGTATATTAAAAAACAAGGACATATTTTTAATATTTCCTAATATTTGCAAATCTTTTAGTTTTGTCCTTTTTCTGCTAAAATGTAAAAAATATCTCTGGTTGAATAAGAGTAATAAAAGGACTTATGCTAGCTAGCTTTTTTTGATTTTTTAAAAACTGACATTAGTACTCATTCATTTAGTTTGCTGCTGCTGTTTTTTTTTTTTTTTTGTAAACAGTCTTTATCCTAGTTAAGTAGTTTTCTAATATTTCTATTTTATGTAGGGTATTTGGGATGATTCCTAAATTTTAGAAAATGTCTTTTAAGCATTTTTTTCTTTTTAAAAATATGTAATATATGATCTTTACAAAAGAGCACTTAAAAGAAGAGCACATACACAAGTTTGGAAGCATATGTATAAAAGCAACACTCAGGAATAAATCATTCTCCTTAAATATAAAAACATTCTGCATAATGTTGAAATTGTCTTAGTGTTTCTCCCTGATTCCATCCCCTTTCGTCTTTCACCCCTGGAAAAACTTCTCTGAATAGTATATTTATTATTCCCTTGCATTTTAAAATGTACAATTTCAATACATAATTATATTTCCTTAAATAATATGTTAAATATTTTTACTGCTTTTTGAGCTTGATAAAAATGGTATCATACTATATATTTTTGGAAAAGTTTTGGCATATCTTACAAAATTGAATAAATGCATATTCTAACATAGTCCATCCACTACTAGATACATACTCAAGATATTTGTAAATATGTGCACCAGGAGACATAGAAAACATATATCAAAACTATTGTGTATAGTGGCAGAATTAGAGAAACATTAACAGATAGAAAAATAAATCATGGTATAATCACATAAACTAATATTATAGAGTATTGTAAATAAATGATCAACATTGTTTTGACAAAATAGCTTGCTCTTATACACATAATTTTGATTAAAATAAAGCAAGTCAGAAGGCTGCATCTGTTGATTTTTCTCTTATATGTTAACATCAAGGATAATGTTGATCATTTCCTTTTTTTATAAAGAGTTTGAACCATCTTTTTCATTACTTGAATAAGTTCTACATGGTCACAATGTATTATTTTCTTGATATTTTTCCTTTTATAAACTTTTTAAACAGCTTCGCAAGGTATAATTCACATCATAAAATTTTCCCATTGAATGTATTCAATTCCATGTTTTTTTTCTACTTCCCAGAGCTGTGCAACTGTTCCACTAGCTAATTTTAGAACATTTTTGTCACTCCAAAAAGAAATCCCATTCCCATTAAGCAGTCATTCCCTGTACTCCACTTTCCTGAACCTTGGCAACCATTAATCTACTTTCTGTCTCGATTTATGGTTATTTCACATAAATGAAATCTGAGAACATGTGGCCTTTTGTGTCTGGAATTTTTCACTTAGTGTAATGTTTTTGAGGTTCATCTGTGTCATAACATGTATTAATACTTTTTTCCTTTTTATTGCCTAATAATATTCCACATTTTTCTTCATATGTCAATTTGGACCTTTGGATTATTGCCACTTTGGAGCCTATATGAATAATTCTGCTATAAACATTCACATACAAGTTTTGTTTTAACATGTTTGTATTTCTTTTGGATACATATACTTATGACTGGAACTTCTGAATCAATTGGTAATTCTATATTTAACCTTGTGAAGAACCACCAAATGGTTTTCCAAATGGCTACAAAATTCATATTACTATCAGCAATCTATGAGGATTCCAATTTGTCTACAACTTAGACAACCTTTGTAATTGTCTGTCTTTTTTATTATAGACATTTTAGTGGGTGTGAAGTAGTATAACATTGTGGTTTTGATTATCATTTCTCTCACAACTAATGATGTGACATATTTGTTCATGTACTTATTGGCCATTTGTATATCTTCCTTGGAAAAAATATCTGTTCATATCTTTTGGCCATTTTAAAAGATTGGTTTATTTGTCTTTAGTCTGACAAGTCTGATAAGCATTCTATATGCTTATCTTATTTAGAATTTTCTATCTATTCTTATATGTGAACTGAAACTATAGTTTATCATTTGTCTATTATTTAAATCAAGTGATAGATTAAAAACATTTTAGGAGATGTCATTTTCTCCCTTAATATGGAAAGGTATAAATTACATTAAGACTAAAGTTTTTTTTTTTAAAGTAGGCATCTGTAAAGTCTTCTTTTAAAATGATATCTTTTAAAATCACTTTTCCAATCACTGCTATGATTATGGGTTCTTTTTACTCCTTTTTGGAAAAATTATAGTAATTTATGCACTTTGAAAAAAATCATCCTTTCCCTTAGATTTACCAGTGAGTTACTACAGATTGTTTTATTATTTCCATATAATTGATTTAAATTGTTTTAATAACTATGAATATGTCTTTTTTTCCATTTCTACTTGTATAGATTTTTTGGTCCTTCTTCATATCCCTCCATTAGGTTTATAAGAGTTTCATTTTTTCATTAATTTGATCCTAAACTTTGATATATTCATGTTTGTTTGTTTGTTTTTTACCTTTTTTCTATTTCACAAAATTTACCTTTTAAATTTATTTTCTCTTCCTGCTTTCTTGTTCTAGTTAAGGATTATTTTTCATTTCTTGAGAAGAAGATCAAATTCTTCATTTGAAGGCAAACCTTTTCTTCTGGTCATACCTCACAATTTTGCAATAAAATTTTCCACTTTTCACTGTTTTCTGGAAAATTCACAAGTTTAGTTTTGATTTTCTTTGGATCCACACCTTGTTGAGAAACTCTTACTTAATTTTAAGTAGATAATCATTAAATAATTTTGAATCAATTATTTCTCATTTAATTGGAGTATGTTTGTGAATGTGACCTATGAAAAGTTGTTTTAAAAGTATTTCAAGGGAAGTGGACTTGGCCCAATGGATAGGGCATCCACCTACCACATGGGAGGTCCACGGTTCAAACCCCAGGCCTCCTTGACCCATGGGGAGCTGGCCCATGCACAGTGCTGATGCATGTAAGGAGTACTGTGCCACGCAGGGGTGTCCCCCGTGTAGGGGAGCCCCATGCGCAAGGATTACTCTCTGTCTCAGTTTGCTGTGATGTTATGATAACTACCACAAACTGATTAGCTTAACAACAGGAATTTATTGTCTAACAGTTTGGGAGGCTGTAAGTCCAAAATCAGTGCACTGCCAAGGCCATGCTTTCTCCCAGGGTTAGTAGCATACTGGTGAAGGCAGTGCTCTGTCGCAAGGTAATCTGTCTTTCCTCTCGGCTCCTTCTGACTTCTGGCTCCTACCAATTCTGTGGCTTTTCCTGACTTCCAACTTCTACTTTTCTGGCTACTCTGTCTCAATTTTCTCTCTTTATAAGGCCTGCAGTGTCAAATACCTGATACTATTTGACCATACTTTAACTAAGAATGATAGCTTCAAAAGGTCCTATTTGTAAAGGGGTTCATACCCACAGGAACACACAGAATAAGATTAAGCACATGTCTTTTGTGGGGTACACATGATCAATCTCTAACACTTTCCAAAGGGGTTGTACAACTTTATACCATTGTAAAAATTGCTTTCCACATGTTTTCACTACTACCAGGTATAGGCAGACGTTATACTATTTTCCAATTTGACATATGTAAATTGATTTCTTCTTATATTTATTTGCATTTCTCTGATTAAGAGAAAGGTTGAATATCTTTTCATCAATTTGTGATCATTATGTTTATTTCCTGTGCAAATTCTCTGCCCATATTTCTACTGTACAACTTATTTTTGTTTGCTGTAAGTTTGTGGGATTTTTAATTATACAGTGGATACTAATTCTCTGTTTTATATAATTCTTACAAGTATCTCCTCTTAGTACATGATATCTCATCACATTGTTAATGCTATTTTGTTTTATTCTTTTTTTTTCATGTGAATAATAGTTCATAAATCCTCTATTACTTGGCATCATAAAGGAATTTTTGTTTTCTAAATTTTATACAGCTTTGTATTTTCTATTAAGGCATTTATTGTATGTAGAATTTATTTTAATATGTGGTAAGAAGTAGAGATCTAATATTTCTGTCATTCTATAAGAATAGTCAATTGTCCTGACTATTTGACTAGTCTCTCTTTTCCACTGATAGCACTTCTGTTATAATTCTATCTACCTATCTATCTATCTATCTAAATCTATTTCAAGATTTTCCATTTAGCTCCATTTGTCTATTTGTTCGTTATGCACCAAAACTTAGTTTTATTTACTATACTTTAAAAACCTTTCTATCATCTGGTAGCACATATTTCCCTCCCAAATTTTCTTGGAAATTTTTTTCTTGGATTTTTCACAAAATTCAGATCCAGTTATTTGGATGCCCAGCTGTCTCTGCCCCTATAGCTGGAGATATATAAGTTGGCAATTATGAGTTTCCTGCTAAGGCATGAGGAGGAAGCCTCCCTGCTCATTGGTCACCTCTGCTATACAGATGAACATTCCTAGTCTCAGGACGAGAGGACTCAATCCGCCAACTCAGTACTCCCATGACTCCAGGGACCGAGAACACCAGTGCTTCCAGGGCTATTTGTACAGGTCCAGGAAGACCCCTCTTCCTGTGGTCCCAGGAGTTTTGAAGACAAGGGTTTCTAGGAACCACTGTGTTCTCATTTCAGAGATATCAAATTATTATGTTTTTAAACCCAGTATGGGAGGAAATAGCAACTTCAGTTTAGATCTAAAAACCATGACATAGCTTATTGACATCTTCTAGGACCATTCTAGTTCTCATGAGGCCCTGCTTGCCTCATTAAAGGAATTGGTAGTTGGATTGGAGTTAAGAGGAGGGCAAAAGGGTATGTTTAGGCCTCCATCTGTCTCTGTTTTTCCATTCCAGCTTTTCTATAATGATCATTTATTGCTGTTATCATTGGAAAAACATTGAAAACAAATCAATAAAATAGGTAATGTCAGCATGGCATAAAGGACTTATTTTCCTGTTTTATAGCATATACTAGCTAATATCCAGAATATTTGTTATTTTAACCTTTATAGGAAGAGTAATTATTGCCCGTCACTATCTTGATGGTGGTGGAGAATGTGTTTTCCACTGTTCATTTTCTACAAATAGAGTGAAATATCTTAATGTAAAAAGTATGTGAAAATAATTATGACTTTGGCAACATGCATAATTTGTAGGTGTTTCGATATGTGTATGTGTGTGTACATGTGTGTATACATGTTTGTTTTCTTGCTGATCTTTTATTACTGCTAAACATGCTCAAAGACGTTTATCATGAAACAGACAGTTTTTGGCTCTTCTGAGCTTTACAATTTAACAGAGACTTTTTCTTTTACCTTGCCATTTTCTTCTTACTTGATCTGCAATGTGACTGAAGATGTGTGAATTTTGTACAGGCACGTTGCTGTGGTAATTTTCATGTGTGACCTGGTGTTTGACCTATACTTCATGGTTACTGATTTGATGATCTCACATTAGCAGGTTACATTGTAGGGCTAATTTGCTTTTGTTATTTGTTACTATGGACAACATAGTGACAAGTGATATTTTGTCTGTCTGCTTATCTCCTCTGATTATGCTGGGAGGTAAAGTGGCAGAAAACCCCATTATTTGAGTCATTAACAATGAAAGGGACAGAGAAATGTGTAATCAACTGTGGACAATAATCCGTACATTATTGGGATTTAAACTGGTTTATCCCTTCTGCTCTAATTATTACAAATATATAATGAATGATAAAAAGATTTGCAGCTTATATTATCCACCAGAAGATGAGCCAGTTAGGGTTTTCCTCTGAGTGGCCTTAGTTCACCCACCGTCTATAAGAGCAGGGATCTGTTTGTAGTAGGGTAAAGGGAGTAAGTAGGGTAATCCTTATAAACAAAGAGTATCTGGGAACCAATACATTTAACTTTTATAGTTCCTGTTGCTACCCTTTCCCTTCTCCCCCAATTTGTATTTTTCTCCCCAAATCCCAAAAGCTTTCATCTCTTTTACCACCAGCCCTAGGCAAAACTTAACACTCCTGTCTTTTGTCTTTGGCAAAGAGTGACTGTAGCTTTGAAATACTCTATCCTTTCCTTGTGTAGGTTGACAACAAGGAACTGAAATTGTTGAAGACTTGAAAGACAGATGTTGATGGCTGCTAATGATAAAATGTATGGTTGACTTATTTCCTATTGGTGTCAGTTCACTGGATTATAATTGATGATAATATCAATAATGGAGATAGGAGATGGTGTGATTAAAATTCCTGAAGAATGAAGTGAGATGAATAAGATCAGCTTAGGGTAGTGAGAGGTTAGACTGGATAAGTAACTAGTCTTGCTTGAAGGACTTGTATTGATTGACTAGCACTGGATTAGAGGGGAAAACTGAATAATGAGAGAGGTCATTTGGCAAGGCAGTGAAAGGATTCAAATGAGGTCTTCTGGCTTCAAAACCCAAGAAATTGTCTTTGCAAATGCTGCAGAAAGTACACTTTTGCTTTGAAAACTGTTTGTTGAGTTCATTTCATCCCTGATTGTTTTGGGCTTTCTCTGCCTGATTCAGGCATCTCATTAGTGAACATTTACCACCTGGCCTTAGGGCGGTTAAGCACTCTTGGTGTTTCTGAAGCCTGATTCATCAGAAATTTTTTTCAACTTGATTTTGGAGGACGTTGTACCAAAATAAAATCTGTCGTCCTTTAGTATCTTGTTATTTATGGATTTTACACTATTGTAGTCTTTCTTCAACAATTTTAAATTTTAGAATTCTTTTGGTGAGCAGATATATTATAGTGGTTCACTCTGACTCATATGTAAAGGAGGCCAGGAAGGAACAAAACAAATACAGCAAATGTGCATGGTTTTCTTCTCAAGTGGGTCCTTGGAGAGCTGGCTGATATTTATAAAGTTTATGGAATATTTTCCTTTTCTGTGTTTTGTTCCCAAAGAATGAACACACATAGTTTATTGTGAATGGTAATGAGGAAATTGAAGGAGGCAAGTATGGGTGTGAATTAAGGCTCAGGGCTGTGCCATCTTCTCAGAGAGTAAGTGGAAGCTCCAGATATCAACCTGTTCAGAAGTAGAATCTAGGACACATGTCTGTACCAATGTTAAGTCAAAACAGAACAAAAATCAAATAAGGCAATAAGATATGTTTCTCAACAATAGACAGAATCAGGAATTCTGGGTTTGAGTCCTCTTCTGTCATATTTTTGCTATGTATCTTGGGAAAGTCCTCTTGTGATATGGGAATAATAGTCTTCCTTAGATTTATGTTAAAATGTAATGACATAACATGTGCCAAGTGCAGAGGCAATACCTGGTATAATTTCCTTCTCCCCCATTCATATGTACGTAAGACATAAGTAAACTGGAGAGACTGAATCTGAAGAAGTTTCCTTGAAGGTCTGATAGTCCATCTAAATTCTAGACATGGGCTGTCTGATATGGTAGCCGCAGACCACATTGTTATTGAGCATTTGAAATATGGCTAGTGCAACTGAACAAATTAATTTATAATTTTAATAAATTTTAATTATTTTAAGTTAAATTTTTAAACTGAAGCAGTGTAAAATATTTTTCCCCTAATACAACTTTTTAGTTTTTTTATGACTACAGTTCATTTTAACTGCTGCATTGTGTTAAGATACTTTTGTTGTGCTATATTGTGAAGGTTAGGCACTTGCAATATTTCTGGTATCTCAATAAAATTTTTATACTGATTACATATTGAAATGATAATTTATACCTACTCAGATAAAGAAAATATATTATTGAAATTAATTTTTTTCTTTCTTTTACTTTAACGTGACTTCTAGAAAATTGGAAATTATACACTTGGCTCACATTACATTTCTACTGGATAACACTGCTCTCAACAGCACGTAGGATTCCTCACCACCAAGGTTGACATTTGCATCCCAGAAGACAGTTCTACGTCTGTCTGGAGAGTTAGGGGATAGGGTTGGCCAGGCAAACACAGCTGTGCTTATTGCAAGGCTAAGGTTAATTCTCTGTTCTGCCGCATTTCTTTCTGAGGGGCTCTCAGATAACAAGTGTTGATTAAAATGCTTCTCTCCTTAAGGAGGTGAATATAAATACAATCACATAAAAGCTATTCGCAACCAGCTAGTCCCAACTACTAATGTCTGAATGTTTCAATGGCCCGGCTACCTAAACAAATACCATAAACTACTTTGGCTTAACAACAGGAATTTATTGACTCAGCTTCAGAAATGAGAAGGCAAGCTTCCTCCCAGAGCTGGTATCTTCTGGCTGGCCGCAATTTTTAGGTTTGCTTGGCTTTTCTATCACATGGCAATGCACTGTCTCTGTCTTCTCCTTTCTCTTTTGGGTTCCATTGCCTCCCAGCTTCTGACTGCTCCTTGTGGCTTCTCTTTCTCTCTGAATTTCATTCTGCTTCTCAAGGACCCTGGTAATCAGATTAAAGCCCAACTTTATTTAGTTAGGCCACACTTTAACTGCAGTAACATCGTTAAGAGATCTGATGTAAAATGGGTCCTTACCCAACATGCATGGGACCTAAACATGCGTTTTGTGAGCAGTATGATTCAATCCTGCAAAAATACTGTCCCTTAGTCTCTCTGAGTCTCTAAATGCTGGCATTTCACTAGCCTTGCCTAGTCCTTAATTTTGTATTCTGCTTCACGGCTGTGAACACATGGCTCTTTTTTATTTCAGACATCCAATAATTGATGCTCTGATCCTCTTCACCCTCAGACTGTTCTTGGATTCTGACCATGATCCAGTGATCACTGAACACATGAGGTTTGGTTACACCTCTTGAGGTGCCTATTATTGGATCTAGCAATTACAGAGCTGATTTTCAACATGGATTTTCTCTTGTTAAGGCCACATTAAATTGGTGAATAACTTATGACTTTTCCTTTTGTGGTGAGAATTCTGGCTCCATGAGAGTTCTGTAAACACAAGGAAACTTGTTTGGACTCCAGGACTTATAGCAGTAGACTGGCACAGAAGCATCTGATAAATATTGAGAAGGAATGATTGGAGTCTAGGGTGCTTTTTTCTGAGTGCCGCTAACTTATTTTTATTTTTTATTTTTCTGAGGTAATGGGGGGTTGAGCCCAGGACCTCATATGTGGGAAACTGGTGCTCAACCACTGAAACATATCTGTTCCCTGCCTTCAAGTTTTTTTTAAAAATATATTTTTAATTTAATTTTAAAAGATACTTTGATTCCATAATTCAGTCTTGGAATACTTTTGCTTATATGATTAAGCATTACTATAATCAAGTCACTAATTTATCAGTTTATCAAAATTATTGGGATAGAAGAACTCATTAAATGACCCCATGAAGAAAATCATCCAGACTAAAGAATAAGGGAACACATTCTGCTTGACACATGACCCAGGTTCTCCCACCCAACAAAGAAAGGAGGTTAAATTAAAAAAAAAAAAAAAAAAAGAAAAGATGTGAACTGTTATAAAATAAGAGATTTAATATTCGGGACAACTTAATGCAATGTCTGGACCTTGTCTCATTTTTAGTTGGAACAAGTGATGTATAAAAAGACATCTTTGAGACATTCAAGGAAATCTGACACTGGGTAGTTGAGCATATTAAGCATATTAAGGTAGTTGAACATATATTAAGTATATATTTATTTTGTAGGTGTGATAATTTCATGGTGACTGTGATGGTTTGAAGCTGTATGGACCCAAGAAAAGTATGTTCTTAAAGTTAATCCATTCCTGGGCATGCAAACCCATTATAAATAGGATCTTTTGGCAGGTGGGATCTTAAATCAAGATGAGACCCACCTTATTAAGGGTGGGTCTTAATCCTTTTACTGGTGTCCTTTATAAAGAGAGTACCAAAAAAACACAGACACAGAAACAAAAGCCTCAGAGAGACAGAAGGAGAGGTCCCAGAGGGTGGAAGCTGGAATCAGTGGGGCACAGAGGCACAGAAAGAAGCCCCCAAGAAGCTAGGCCTGCAGAGCAGCTCAAAGCTGCAAGTACGAAGCCCAGAGGTGAGGGGAAGAGGTGGAGAGGTGAGTGGACAGGCATTTTGCCCTGCCATGTGCCTGATCACCCATACCTGTGACTTGGTGAAACAGCACCTCTTGATGATACCTTGATTTGGACACTTCCTGGCCTCAGAACTGTAAGCCTTTAACCTAATAAATTCCCATTATAAAAACCAACACATTTCTGGTATATTGCACTGGCAACCAGTAACATACTAAAACAGTGGTTATATAAAAGAGAAGGAAATAGAGACAGAGAAAGATAAATACTTTGTCAGTTATTGATTCACACTGAGGCATTTATAGGTGAAATGTCTTATCTTGGATTTGCTTTAAAATAATACAGCAAAAGGTTGGAGCAGGAGAATAGAAGAAATAAAATTGACCAAATACTGATAATTGTTGAAGCTTGGGGACACTCATATGACAGTCATCTTACTAGTCTCTCTAATTCTGTGGGTTGAATTTTTTTATATTGAAAGCTTTTTAGTTACCATTAAGTCAAGCTTGGTTAACATGAGATAAAGCCTCCTTGTCATACTGGCCTTGGAATGTCACCTATAGTAGGACCACCTCTGATTCTCAGGCTTCCTAAATGGTTTTCCTGTTTCCAACCAATGCCCCTCTAATATCTGCTCACCCATGCCTCCAGGCTGAACTCTTCAAAATAGAACTGTGATTATGCTGTGCTGCTACCAAAAAGCCTCTGGATGGTTTCCCTTTATCTTCCTGATGATGACTAAACTCTAGCAGGGTAGATAAGTCTAAGTACTTTCATAGCATGGGTATAGTCTACAATGAGTTTTTTTGCATATGGTATTTCCTTTCCTAGGAAAGTCCTCTTCTTTTCCATCTGGTAATTTCTCCTCATCTTTCAGGAATCAACTGATGTATCTCTCCTATGCAAAGTCCACTAATTCTTATCTCTGTCTAAAAGTAGCCTACTCTTTTAAACACTGTGAATCCATCCCCTCTACTTTTTAACATTTAGAACATTGTTATAATTATTTGCTTATTCTTCCTGCACTGGACTATGAAATTTCAGGTGTGGAGACCATTTGTTTTTGCTCTGTATATCTTCTGTTGCTAGTTGTTGTTCATAATTGCCTCTCTGTAAATGATTGATGAATGAATGAAGGTTGAAATTCTGAGCTTTCCCCTGAGTATGTATACCAGAATCCTAAATCTATCTGGCTAGTTCAGAGCCAACAGCATGTCAGAGTCTCATGATTCGAGTATCCTATTTTGATGAGACAAACTGCAAACTGATAAGAAAGTCATGGTGGGTTGCTTGTTAAAAATGTACCTTGGTAATTTAGGTGTACTATGTTAAAATAATGGTTTAAAAATATATGCTCTCTCATTGTAGGTGGAATTATCACCCTTTAAAGAATCATCAATTCACCTGCTAATTTGCTGAATTTATACATTTATTCTCACATTCTTAAAACACTTAAAGTACCCTGATAATGGTGATCCAGAATTGCAGTATCACCATGCAGCAGCTGCTCAGCAAAATAACTGTGCAGATCCTACCCACCCTTTTCAGGTCCACATCACCCTAAGCCATGGTACTCAATGAAAGTTGGAATGATGTGTTTATGCTTTTCTGGCATTGTAGGCCCCAAAGGCACTTAAGGAAAGAGTACAAAAATATTGTTTATGTTTTTTGGTAGGAGCCACCATGTAAGAATATTGAAATAGGATCTGAATAAACTGCCTGGGCTTTAATCCAGCATTCATGTGTTCTAGCTTTGTGATTTGGAACATCAGTTTCCTCATCTGGAAAATGGGGTGAATACGTTATATACTCGGTGGTGGGATTAAAGGAAATTGTATACGTAAAACTCATAGACTAGTGACATGATTATCTCAAAACAGCTACCAACCTGAATCCATTAATAGCTCATGACACCTTGTGGGAGACAATAGATCTACTCTAATGTTCCCTAGCAGTGTTTCCTGCCTAGCATGAAAGAAAGAGTCACTAAGTATTTATTAAATAAGTACCATAGTTTTAAGTAAGCTCATAGGCCAGAGAGGCAATAGACTAGGGGTTCTTTCAATTGCTGGGCTGTCATTCTACTTTGCCTAAGGAAGAAATGGAAGAATGGAGGGTAGGGATCATTATATCACATATGGAACATATCTTATTTCCTAGGCACTCTGCTGGGGGGAGTCATTTTTATTTTTTCCTCACTCTATCCATTCAATACCTCATGCATTTACAACTAAGCTAAGCACTTTCAAATAATGCTATATGTCTCACAGGCAGTCCAAGCACCTTATAATAGACAATGTCCATTTACTCCCTCCAGTCCCTTATAAGAGTGTCAGCATTCATTCATTTTACTTATCCATAAGCAATAATCATTCAATATATTATTGCTATTGTTATTTTGAACCAACTGTTATCTGTCACATATTCCTTCTTGAACACTTTTCTTTTATTACTGTAGATCTAAGTTTCTGACCTCAATCATTTTTCTTCCCTCTGATGAACTTCTTTTAACATTTCTTGGAAAGTAGGTCTATTGGCAACAAATTCCCTCATATTTTGTTTGTCTGAGAAATACACAGTTCCCATATACTCCTCCAACACAAACATACACACACAAAACAGTTTTCCCTACTATCGACATTTTGAATTAGTGTGGTACCTTTGTTATAATTGATGAAAATATAATTAAAATTATATTATTAGTCATTAGGGTTTTGCCTTAGTTTGCTAAAGATTGACAATGCAAAATACAAGAAATGGATTGGCTTTTATAATGGGAATTTATTTGGTTAAACGTTTACAGTTCTGAGACTGTGCAAATGTCCAAATCAAGGCACCATCAGAGATACTGCCTCACCGAAGATCAGCTGCTGGGACCCTGGACTCATGCCAGGTAGCAAGATACAATAACAGCCAGTCTCTGCCGAGGTCTCTGCCTTCTCCTCCAGGTAGACTTTCTCCCTGAGCTCAGCTGTGGGATATCAGGCACATGTCAGGGTATAGTAGCAGCTTTGCCAGTCTCTGGAACTCAGTTGTGGGCAATCAGGCATATGGCTCGTTTCTTCCCTCTCTGGGCCTCGCTTCTTCAGCTTGGAGCTGCTCCGAGGCCTAGCCTCTAGGTGGCCTTTTTCTGTGCCTCTGTGCCTCTGTGCCCTGCTGATTCCAGCCTCCAGCCTTCAGGCCCTCTCCTTCTGTTGGCTTTTTTTCTGCACGTGTCATTTTAGTCATCCATTTATAAAGGACTCCAGTAAGATTATTAAGACCCACCCTGAATGAGGTGGATCACATCTTAAGATTCCCCCTACCAGAAGATCCTACTTAAAATGGGTCCGCACCCAGAGGAATGGATTAACGTTAAGAACATATTTTCTGGGGTCCCATACATCCTCAAACCATCACAGGTTTACTCTGTGTTGTGTAGTTCAATGTTTGTCTATTTTTTATTCTAGTAACAGATACAGAATGCTCACTTGTTGTTTTTTCCTTTTGGCACTTTTAAATATTATTCTCCACTCTCTTCTTGCTTGCACAGTTTCTGAAGAGAAGTCCAATATATTATTATTTTTGTTCCTCTCTAGGTAAGTTGTTTTTTTCTTTGGTTTCTTTTTGTCTTTGATTTTCTGCAGTTTGAATATAACATGCTTAGGTTATATTTTTTGGTATTTACCTTGCTTGGTGTTCTCTGAGATGTCTGGATCTTTGATTTGCTGTCCCTAATTTTGGAACATTCTTATACATTATTACTTAAAATGCTTTTACTGTTCCTTTTTTCTTCTTCTGACTTTCCCTTTGTGCGTATGTTTTACCTTTTGTAAGTGTCTCACAGTTTTTGGATATTCTATTCTTTTTTCTTTTTATTTAGTCTTTTTTTCTCTTTGATTTTCAATTTGGGAAGTTTCATTTGATATATATTCAAACTCATTGGTTCTTTTCTCAGTCATGTCCATTCTACTGATGGCTCTTCAAAAACCTTCTTCCACTTGGTTACACTCTTTTTTATTTCTAGCATTTCCTTTGGATTCTTGCTTAGAGTTTCCATCTCTTTTGTTTCCACCACGCATCTATTGTTGCATGTTGCCCACTTTTTCTGTTAGAGCCTTTAGCATGGTTATTTAAAATTCCAGTCTTACAATGCCAGTATATCTGCCATATGAAAAGCAGGTTCTGAGGCTTGCTCTGTTTCTTCTGACTCTTTTTGCCTTTTACTATGCCTTGTAATTTTTTATGTTTGAAAGCCAAACATAATATACTGACTAAAAGAAACTGAGGTAAATAGGCTGGTAGTGTGAGGTTGTATGTTTATCTGCCTAGGAATTCAGCTGTGTTTACTCTCTGCTGTAGCTGTAGGTGCCAGCAGCTAAAATCTCCTTGTATTTGTCTCCTTTGAGATCTTTTTTTCCCTAGAGATTTCTTAAATAAGATCTTAGCCTTGCAGTTCTTTTCTTTATAATTCCTCATTATTATATAGGAGCCTTATTGATGTGGTATAAGGTTGTGGGGAGATGTAGTGATGTATAATCCTATGACTAGGGCTAAGTCTTTTAGTGAGCCTGTGCCCCTGGGCTGCGACCCTCACAGCTGATTCTCAGCTTTCCCTCTCCTTCTCCTCTAGGGAGGCAGGAAGACTGGATGGGGCTGGAATTGGGTATTCCCCTTCCCCCACATACTTTAGGCTCTGCTGAGACCAACTTTCTTAGCTCTGGTGAAATAGCTTCTTGAGGGCAGTCCTTTGTTAAGGAGAACAGAATACTCTGGGTATATTTCAACATAATTACTTTCCCCCTGTCCTTGGCGAAAGCATAAGTGTATTTTCCTCCAGTCTTCACTAGGAGACTCTAGGAGGACTCATGGAGGTCAAACTCATGAAAGTGTGGGATCCTCCATAAGACTAATTCTCCAAATTAGTCCACATTTTTCCACACTATGCAGATTCAAGCTAGTCTATACTAAGCCTCCAGAAATCCACCACTTAAGTTTAGTGTTCCTGCTGGTATTGGTTCTAGTGAGGGTTTCTGCTCCAGTAAGGGCTTCTGTGCAAGGTGAGCTGTGATTCCCTCTATGTCCCTCTCACTCCAGTTTTTTTTTGGGGTGGGGAGTCAGTGGCTTGCCCTGTGACTTCAATTTTCTGATAAATCTAAATGGATCAAAGAAGAGTTGCCATTTTGTTGTTGTTGTTATTCGGCTTTTTTTCTTGTTAAGGAAACAACTTCCAAGTTCTTTGTATGTGAGAGCAGAAACCAGAAATAGACATGTAAGGTACCCCCCACTTATTATGACATAAAGAATCAGGGTCAGAGAGTATAGGAATCTTGCTCAAGATCATACTCTAGAAGAATAAGAAGTAGGATTCAAACTCATGACTGTTGATTCCAAATCTGCGTTCTTTCCATTCAATCACAATGCCTGGGACATCTTGAACAAAATACATTTTCTAGTTTTTTTAAACAATTATTTTTAGCTCTTGTTTATCTCCCCTTCATATGAGAAAACACATCCCTCCTCATCCCTTATAAAAACAAATTTGCATTACCTTTGTGATCTGGGAGAACTCCAATCTAAAAAATTATTTAAAAATGACTTGAGGGTTTCAGCCTCCTGAGCTATCTGACAGAGACACAAGGTAATTCTTTATGAAGAAACTCATCTCTAATTCAGGTCTTACTGGGGTCCCACAGATGCAAGTTCATTGACATATTCTCCTATTCAAATCTCAGAATGATATGAATAGGAGTCAGAATAATATGTTCAAAAATTTCATTAAATGGAATTGCTGGGTACAAAGCATTTACAAGTGTTTCAAGAATTAAAATAAGGAATCAAGCTTTGTTTAATACTGTTTAAGTGGTTTTTAAGTCATCTTAGATCTTATGTGAGAAAAAAGAAGCTAAAATTAATGAGCAAAGCATGCACCTTATGAATTCAACAAAATAAAAGAAAAAAGATGATAACAAACTAAATAAAATGAGAAACAAAAATATACTAGCGAACGAACAAAAGTAAAAGAGAGTTCACTGGAATGAATAATATAAACAAAACTCTGGTGGTTGGAGACAATGATCAAGAGGAAAGGAACAAACACAAATAATTATTATTAGAAGTAAGATTTGTGACTTAAGTAAAATATAGCAACTACTTTTTTAAAATTTATTGAAATATACCACTCATACATAAACATATATAAACAATTAATATATAATAGTTGTCAACTTACAAGACAAGCATATGTAACATCAAACAAACATATATTCCATCTCACCCTACCACCAATAACTTGCGTTGCTTTTAAACCTTTTTAACTAATGATTAAAGAGCATTGTCAAAATGTTACTACTAAACAAAGTGTTTTCCCCTAAACAATCCGATTGTTATTATCTTTATATCATTTATATATGAACATACATAAACAAGTGTACAGTTAGTTGTGAACTTACAAAGCAAACATGCATAACATGATACAGGGGTGCCATATATCAACCCTCCACCAACACCTTGCATTGTCATGAGATGTTTGTTACAGACTATGAAAGAACACTGTCAAAATCTTACTGCTAATCATAGTCCTTATTTTAGATTTGGTGTGCTTTTCCCCCAAACCACCCTATTATTATTATTTTTTAAACTGATATTTTTTTTTCTCTCCCCTTCCCCCCCCCCGCCCTAGTTGTCTATTCTCTGTGTTCATTTGCTATGTGTTCTTTTGTCTGCTTCTGTTGTTGTCAACGGCACGGGAATCTGTGTTTCTTTTTGTTGCATCATCTTGCTGCATCAGCTCTCGGTGTGTGCGGCGCCATTCCTGGACAGGCTGCATTTTCTTTCATGCTGGGCGGCTCTCCTTAGAGGGTGCACTCCTTGCGCATGGGGCTCCCCTACACGGGGGACACCCCTGTGTGGCATCAGCACTGCGCATGGGCCAGCTCCACACAGGTCAAGGAGGCCCAGGGTTTGAACCCTGGACCTCCAATGTGGTAGACGGACGCCCTACCCTATGGCCAAGTCTGCTTCCCCCTATTATTTTTTAAACACATTTTTTTATGACAGAAGTTGTAAAGTTATAAAAAATCATGCACATGTGCAGAATTCCCAAACAACACTCCTCCATCAACACACCACAATGTGGTGTGTCATTTGCTACAGATAAAGTAATATCATCTGATTATTTCCATTCCATAGTGTACATTTGGCTCACATTTTTCCATACTGCCTCAGTATCAACACAATACATCTTTTGCAAAGATGCAAGAATATTATATTATTACTACTAACCACAGTCCAGAGGTCTCTCCAGCTATGTTTTTCCCATGCTTCTCCTCATTCCCATCACCCTGCAGTAGTGATATATATTTGTTCTAGCTAACAAAGGACACTTTTGCATCTGTACCATCAACCACAATTTCTTGGTTTACTGTGCTATCCAGTTTCTAGATTATTCTCAATGATTCTATCAACTGGCATTACATAACTAGACTACCATTTTCAGTCACATCCCCATTTATAAGCTAGCTGTTACTCACTATGTGTTACCATCCACTCTATACATTTCCACAATTGTACAGTAAAGCTAATTAAAACTTCTATATACATTAAACATCGGTAGTCCTCTCAGTCCTTCTCTTATCTCCTTTAAGAATCCACCACCTACCACCAGGTCTTGAGATATTTTCCAATATTTCTTCTAGAATTTTTACAGTTCTTGCTTTTATTTTTCATTTTTGATCGATTTTGAGTTAATTTTTGGATAAGGTATGAGATAGGGGTCCTCTTTCCTTCTTTAAGTTATGAATTTCTAAATCTTTCAACACCATCTGTTGAATGGATTGTTCTGCCCAAGCTGTGTGAGTTTGACAGGCTAGTCAAAAATCACTTAACCATACCTGTGAGGGTCTGTTTCTGAATCATAAATTTGGTTTCATTGATCTATTGTGTATGTCTTTAGGCCAGTACCATGTTGTTTTTACCACTATAGGTAGGTATTAGGATTTAAAGTCTGGAGAAGAGGGTTCACTTTCCCTTTTTATGATGTTTCTGGCTATTCAGGACTCCTTACCTTTCCAAATAAATTTAATGATCGTGTTTTCAGTTGTTTCTTTAATGCTGGTGGAATTTTTATCGGTATTGCATTAAATCTGTATATCAATTTAAGAAGAATTGACATCTTAATGATAGTTAGTCTTCCAATCCATTAGCATGGAATGTTCTTCCAGTTATTTAGGGCTTTTTTGATTTATTTAACACTGAGTTGCAGTTTTCTGAATACAACTGCTTTACATCATTGCTTAAGTTTATTCTTGGCTATTTGAGTTTTATCTGTCATATTTTATTTTCACCACTCTTTTGATACTTTTAATTACTTTTATTGATATACTCTTTATTTCTAGACTCTCTTCCAGGCCCCTCTCTCCTGTCTTTTCTTTTCAGGCCCTAACATACCCTTTAGTATTTCCTGAAAATCTGGTCTTCTGCTTAGAAATTCTCTCAGTTTCTGTTTATCTGTGAATATTCTAATTTCACCCTCATTTTTTAAAAGACAGTCTTGCTGGATATAAGCTCCTTGGCTGGAAGTTTTTCTCTCATAGTGTCTTAAATATGTAAGACCACTATCTTCTTGCCTCCATGGTTTCTGGTGAGAAATCAGCTCTTAATCATATTGGATATCCCTTATATGTAATGCGTTGCTTTTGTCTTGCTACTCTCAGAATTCTCTCTTTGTCTTTGGCCTTTGACATTCTGATGAGTATCTGTCTTGGAGTTGGTCTATTTGTATTTTTTCAGATGGGAGTTCGTCATGCTTCTTGGACAGGGATATCTATGTCCTTCAATAGGGTTGGGAAATTTTCTACCATTATTTCATTAAATATTCCTTCTGCCCCTTTTCCCTTCTTTTCTCCTTCTGGAACAACCATGACACATATGTTTGCACATCTCTGGCTGTCATTTAGTTCCCTGAGACATTGTTCAATTTTTTCCATACTTTTCTTCATCTGTTCTTTCGTATGTTCACTTTCAAAGACCATTTCTTCAATCTCACCAATCCTTTCTTCTGCCTCCTCAAATATGCTATTATATGATTCCAATGGTTTTTTAAATTTTGTTGATTGCAACTTTCATTCCCATAGATTTGCTATTTTTCTATCTATGCTTTCAAATTCTTCTTTGTGCTTATCCAATGTCTTCTTAATATCCTTCATCTCTTTAGCCATCTCATTGAATTTATTAGGGAGATTTGTTTGAACATCTATAATTAGTTATCTCAACTCCTTTATGTCATCTGGAGGCTTATCTTGTTCCTGTAACTGGGCCATAGCTTCCTGTTTCTTGGTGTGGATTGTAATTTTTTGTTGGTGTCTTCATATCTGGCTTACTAGAGTATTTTTTCTGGGTGTAGTTTTTCTCTTTAGCTTAGGGCTTCCTATCATTTCTCCCTTGCTGGTTATGCAGTAGGAGCCAAGCATGTAGTTGGTGCTGTAAGCTGTGGAGGCTCAAGCTGCCGTCATTGCACCAGGGACCAATGAAGGTTCTTCCAACTTTCTCCTTTGCCAGGGGTGGGAACAGAGTCACAGCTATGTGGAATAATCCACGTGCAGGCCTAGACTGTAGTTGCCCAGAGAGACTGATGAAGCTTCACATCCCTTTCTCCCCTACCTGGGACAGGGATGGAGCCACAGGTGTGGGCAGTAATCTATGCAGTGCTGGTCCTAAGACGACCACGGTTGCCCTGGTAGACTTCTGATTTTCAATCTCTGCCAGCCAAAGTTCCCTGCAGTTACCTGTGTATGGCTAGTTTATAAAATTTTTACCCAAGCACACTTAATTTAATAAAGGGAAATTATAGTTAAATATCTCTAATATTGATTAAAATAATTTTCTGAACACTTAGCAAAACAATCTACAGATGATTTTCAAAATATCTTGAAGTTGCTTTTATTACAGAAATGCAAGAATCAACAATATCTAATGTATCAGTGTAACATATTATATTAAAGATAAGAGGAGAGAAATATGTAGAATCATTTCAAATAAAAAATAGTATGCAATAAAATTCAATTCACTTTGTTAAAGAAAATTTCTTAACAACTAAGATAAAGTACCTCTACTAAAAAGTTATAGACACATCATATTTAATGATAAATCCTTAGAAATAAGCCCTTAAAAATACAGACACCAAAGGAAAAATTGAACATTAATCCAAATTTGCAATTAATTTCCATTCATCAAAGGAAACTGCAAAAATTTAAAATGTGAACTATGTGACTAGAAAAAATATGCAACAGTAAACAAAAGGTATTATCTAGAACATATAAATAACTTTTTACAAATCTGTATGAAAGAGGAAAATAAAGTGGGCAAAAGATATGAACAGTTTACAGAAGAAACAAGAAAACCCAATGAACATATGGAAAGATGTAAGTCTCACTAATAAAGAGGGAAATATAAATAAAATCACAACATGATACTATTTCACATTCATTGGGATAGAAAAAATCTGAACTTCTGACAATACCAAGTGCTGACAAAAGTATAGAACAACAGGAACACTTACATAATTTTGACTAGACCATACATTTTTAGACATTGAAGAATGGTTTTTGAGTCTGGTAAAGATGACCATGCACATACTCTTGGACACAACAATTCCTCTTCTAAAGATAAATTTGAGAATTTCTTCCACATGTACATAAGAACATGTGTAAAATGATGTGGATAGTCTCAATGATTGTAATTGCAAAAATCTGAGAACTAAATTTCCATCAAGACTGTGTGAAGTAATAGAGTGAAAATGAACAAATTAGATTTACTTATCTCAGCATGGTACATTTCAAAATAATGTTGAATGAAAAATGGAAGTTGCAAAAATATATGTGCACTCTGATGCCATTTGTATACTTATAATGTAAAATATCACTATACATTGGTTAGGAAATCATACAAAAAGAACTATGTAGGAATAACACTACAATGAGAATACTGGTTAATTCTTAGGTATGATCAGATAGCTCTACAGAGTTGTCCTCAACTGTATTAGTAATGTTTTACTTATTTAACTTGGTAGTGGATATTCTATTGTATTAACTTTTCATTGTTTGCATGACTTTATCATTTCACAAAATCTACAGGTATGTTTATGGGTGAGCAATAAAGAATAATTAGCATTAACTCTGCCCTCATTATGATTAATTACAAGACTTTTGGAGATTCCAATTACAGATTCCATTGTTAATCTTTGTGTTTTACATATTAGGAGAGGCACTGAATGCATATTCACAGTAATAACTTGTGACCTGACTGTCTCATTGCAAAGTCTGGGGGTTGAAGCCTGACTAACATCTCAGCACTTTTGTTGAGTGACAAGACCTCTCCAGCCCTCTACGAGTAGGACAGAAGGACTTTACTTGATTTTCTAATGTTAGTGAATGCACAACTGACCACATCTTGTATCCAATTATAGATCATAAGCCATAATGGATGCTTTGTAAAAATCGGTTTTATAAATGTGCACAGAGGCAGGGAATAGTGGCTGCATTCAATAAACATCATAAATAACCATGCTGGAGTGGGACACAGAATTCAAATGCAATTTAGATGTGCTCTATGGAATCTGTAAAGCATTTTCTTAAACCAGAACTGGGCATACTCCATTTTTACCCTTTACCTGAGTTGTGTGGAAGCATGAAAGAACTCTCAATTTAGTTTTTTTCCTTGGTGTCAAGCTTTCCTTTCTTACACTTTCTATGGTTTGGCTTAAGTATAAAGCATTTTTTAAGGGCTAAGCTTGGATACTTTTTGAGGGGATAAATTGCTATGTATTTACTCCTGCCCAATCTGCCAAAATGTCATGATTACTTCCTGGCAGAACATGATTAAATGCTAGCATAAATTCCAGTCAGAAGAAAGGACACTGCAGTTGTAAACCTTTGTTTGCAAACTGAGCTCTTGAGTTCTCTCAGAACTCCTTATATCATCCCCCTTATTCTATTTCTGTTGTCCTTTTGACCACCCTGAATATTATCTTCCTCTTTATGACCCTCCCTCTTCTAGACTAATCACTTGTCCCCACCTCTCCCAGCTGACATTTCTTTGGCTGTCTTTTTTCCTCTCTTTTAAAAAATTTAACTTCATGTGTCTTTTCTATTTTATTGATGTGATCTGAAGTAGTTTTAGTTAAGAGCATGTGGCCAAACTATCATGGTTTATATCTTACCTCCTCCACTTTCTAGCTGTGGCACCTTGGGCAAGTTACATAACCTCTCTGAGTCTCTGTCTCTTCATCTGTAAAGTATGGATAATAATAGTATCTACATTACCAAGTTGCTGAGAGGATTAAATAAGCATATACCTGTAAAGCACTTACAATAGTGCCTGGCACAGTAAACACGCAATGTGTGATAGCTGTCATGATTGTTATTATCGATTATTATTAAGGTGCAAATATATTCACTTGAATAATCTCCTACTTCCTCCATCCCACCCTCATTTCCTACATCTTTTTTAATGTATATTTTGCCTTTGGAGAGAGTTTCTCAGTAGCTTGTTCTATGTGCACCAGCAGTGCCTGGAGAATGACCCAAAGAAGCCTTCTACTGTGCCTGCCATCCTCACCAACAGCTGTCTAGAATGCTGTGGGTCAGCTGACAGGAGGTGAGGATGGTCAACCACCACACCAAGGAACTGAGAGAGTCTACAACTGCAAGCAGGAGAGTCCCATCCATCAGCCATGTGTGATCTTAGCCCCCTTTCAAGTTAGAGGTAGAGTAGGCCTCACCATTCGAGGGTCCTCAGGATGGAAGAACAAAATATGGATTAGAGTGAACTTACCAGTATCCTACAATAAATTACTGTGACTCTAACAATAGAAGAAATTATATCATTGATGTGGAGACAGTGGCCATCGATGTTGCTGAAGGCAGGGAGAGGGAAAAAGGGGTGCGATATGGAGACATTTTTGGGACTTGCAGTTGTCCTGCATGATATTGCAGGGACAGATGCAGGACATTATATATTCACTGAATGGACTGGGAGAGAGTGTAAACTACAACATGAACTATGATCCGTGCTGTGTAGCAGTGCTCCAAAATATATTCATCAAATGCAATGAATATACCACACTAATGAAAGAAGGTGTTGATGTGGGAGGAGTGGGGGGTGTGGGGAGTGGGGTATATGGGAACCTCTTATATTTTTTAATGTTACATTTTGTGTGAGTTATGTATTTTTAAATAATAATAATAAATTTAAAAAGAATGCTGTGGGGACTGGGTGGTGGATCAGACAGACAAGATTCCTGCCCTCACGGGCTTACATTCTGGGGAAGGAAGAGAGATAGTAAACAAACAAACACCAGATCATGTCCAATACTGTTAATGCTATAAAGGTAAGAAAATAGGATAATGAAGTAGGGAGAGACTGCAAAAATGAAGCTACTTTTAAAATGGTGGTCAAGAAGGTTTCCTTGAGGAGATAGCATTTGAGCTGAGAACTAAAGAATAGAAGGAGCTGGTTGTACAAATTAACAACATTCCGGGCGGAGCAAAGAACTAGTGCAAAGGCTCTGAGGCAGATGGTATGTTTTGAGAAGGAAGGCCAGGGAGTCTGGAGTGCGGTGAGCTAAAGGGTAATTTGTATGGGATGAAACGAGGGAAATGAGGGTCCAGATCTTGTAGGAAGTTGTAATATAGGTCAAAGCTCCTACTCAAGCACAAATACAGTAAAACCTAGGTATTGGAGAATATGGCATCTAAAATATTCAATTAAGTGAAATACAAGATTGTATCATAACAATGTTATGAGAATGAGCTTGCCCAGGTGAGCCAGCTCCTGGATCCAAATCCATCCAGGGATCAGTGCTATTTGGTGCCACCTGGTGGCAATTGTCCTTCAGGCCTCAGTGTCACATTTGATGATGCTTCTAGGTCCTATGTCATGGCAAGAATGTGACATCTGCTTCAGAAATGCTCTAATGAGTCAGTATCCATTTGGTGAGAATCCTCCAGGAAGATTGTGTTAAGAGAGTATTGGACATGAAGAGACCCTTTCTCCTTCCTGAAACAGGGTTATCTCCTGTTTACTGCTACCCTTGGCTTCTCTCTTCTTTCCTCTCTCCCCAAAAGATAAATATGGCAACCTACCTCTATTTGAGGATTAGGGCTGGACAGAGAATGAGAGCTATTTGCCACTCAGAAATCACATGTTATTTGAATTCATATTATCAAAGAGTATGTCACCCCAGTATTTTGTAGTACATTCTATTGTTAGAGGGATGACACCGTAGTTTTGTTTTTGTACTTACTGCATTTGATGTATAAGTTTATTATAGTATTTTCCTATACTTTATTTATAGATGCACTTGTCTCACTCAGAGTCAGCAACAAGTCTTATTTAACTTTGTACCCCTGGTAACAAGAGGGGGGGGGGAAATCAACATTTATTATTACCTGCTACACATATTCATCCCTGTCTCATTTAATAGTCACAAAATTCTACAAGGCAAGAATTATTCCATTTTTTAAATGAAGATGATAATGATGAAGAGTCCAAAGCCACACAGCCAGTAAAGGACTCGCTTATCAATTCAATCCAGGATTCACTGATTGCGAAGTCTATTTACATTCCACCTCACCAAATCTGCTGTCTTACACCCTCTAGAATATTGCTTGACATGTAGCTAATGCTCAGTAGATGACCGATGGATAATAAATGAAAAACATGGCTGGCCATTTGGGAGTAAGTAGGATGAATGGCATCTATTTGCCTAACGAAAGTAAGATTTCAAGGTGATTGTGTGGTCTCAGGCAGACCAACATCAGCCACTGTTAGGGTTAGGGTTAGGGTTAGGGTTAGGGTTAGGGTTAGGGTTAGGATTAGGGCAGCTGCCATGATGCAGGCATAGAAGCGATACTCACCAATGCCAATCAGTCTATCCCTGCTGTTCAAGTATATACTGATGTGTAATTCTCTACCCTTTAGCATCATTTTACTCAGTCAAAAAATTAATACCTGTGAAATAATAGTTGAGTAACAGCAAAGGAAGCCAAATATAGACTGTTCACTTCTAATAGAGGTATTAATTTTTCCAAAAATAATATGGAGCTACTGTTTTACAAGGGAGTCATTCCTCTGTGAGTGTGTATGTGTGTGTGTGTGGGGGGGGGGGAGGGCATTGGTGGCTTGGAATCTAAATCTGAAAGAAATATTTTTGATAGCCTATGTTAATTTAATTATTTACTCTTCTATTGACAGAAAGCCATCCCTTTCAGGATATACATACATACATACATACATACATACACACATATCTTTATATATATGTATATATATAAGCTCATAGAGGCTATAAAGAGGAGGAAAATAAAAAAAAAAAAAGGACCAAACTTCCTCAAAGATGTTGCTGAGACCTTGAGACTGTCAGATAATTGTGTTATTAAATAGGTTAAAACAGACTGGAAATAATAAGATTAATAGAAGGTACCTGCTATTGAACATGGACTCTGAAATCTGAGATCAATAATCAATTTGTAGGTTTTACCTCATTTAAATATCACAACAATTCATGTAATGTAGCCATCATTTTCCACATTTTACTGATGAAGTCCCACATTGGGACTGAAATTGAAAATTCCTGGTTCCATAACCATATAAGGTCAAAGTCACAGAAAGGGACAGAGCCAGAGTTTGAGCTTGGTTTGGTCTGAATCTAGACTCTGTGCCTTAGTTCCCCATCTTCATCCCCAGTGAGTGTTTTAGAGCAGAGGTAGGTTACCACCCTAGCCTACAGCTCCAGAGGAGGGGCAAGTGCCCCAGGCCTGGGCATGCCAAGCCATTTGTATGGAAATATTACAACTTCTATTTATATTACATATTATCTTGAAACCATAAGGACATAAGAATTTATTAATCTTTAATATACAGTTGAGTTGGTAACATCACTGTTAGTATATAAAATGACACAAAGATGAAAGTCAAAAGTTTCATAATTGACTAAGTGTATTCCATCATTTTGTAACTATTAAAAAACATTTTAGAGAAATCAAGATATTTCTGTGAAATTACTAATTAACAATATATTTAATATTGCCAATTTAAATTGTTAATGGAAACATTTGTCTTGTGGTATTTTATTTGTAACTCTTTCCTATGTTTGGTATATAAAAATGCTTATGTTTGAGTTGCATGCTAAAATCATTTATAATAATAGAGGTGTACCATCCAAAAAATTTGGAAATTATGTTGCCTTTATCAACATGAGGGCAATCTGCACTGACAGGTGTCACAAACTCAGATGTCTAAACCTGTTAAGTGTGAATAAAGTGAGCCAGGTGTGGCCTGCCTTGCAGTGGAGGAGCCACATGCCATCTAAAGGTAGCAGCCGCCTCTCACCTCCTGCCAGTGGCCATGTGGCAACATGGACCCAGGTTTGCTAGATTAACCTTTTTTTTCCCTTAGGAATGCCAGAAATCCATAATTATGTGCAATTTCCAGATTCTTAACATTGGCAACTGAGTCTGTTTTCAAATATAATTATCTTTGTGCCACACAAAGCCACATAATGTGTGTGAGCTATTTCTGACCCAAGGGTTGACTGCAGACTATTTGTGTCCTCCTTTCTAAGGCTACGGAAATAGATCTGGCACTGGGAGTTTTCCTTGTGATAGGAACTGGAAAACTTTTCTTCTCTGTGCTCAGTCCTGCCCTATTTTGTGGAGGAGGGATTGCCAACTGATTTGTTCCTTTGCCAACATCCTTACTGAGAAGCAGGAGTTAGATGAGTAAGGAATAGTAGTGGTCATTGTGATAGTGGTGAGTTCATCCTTTTTAGGAGGAAAGCTTCCTGCAGCTTGAAGAAAGCTGTAGGACTGAAGGAAAAGCAGAAACTCTGAATGATTACTGCTTTTCTTCGGTAATCTTGTGTGGACACATAAATCACTTAATCATTCCCCTTTCTTGTTTGGTTTTAATGATACTTTAGACATTTGCATCCTTTTTACATCATTTTTACATCAGACCTTTACATCCTTTTCACAGAATTCTGTGGAATTCTGTGGCTGCTTAATTTTTACTTCTTTCTGAAAATCTAAGTCTATGGTGGAAGCCAGAAGAAAAGAATAGAAGGGGGCAAGAGGTAGTACCTTATCAAAAATTACTGAACCAGAAAAGAGACAGGATTAAGTTGAGAGCTCAGCAGAGGAAAAAGAAGCCTATAGAATCATCACCAGCAGGAATCAAATCCAATTGAAATGTGTCATCTAATTCTCTCTGGGGGACCTTCCTTTTGGTTCCTGCCCCTAAGCTCCTTTCCTTTCTATCTCCAAATACTTGAAATAGCACATTTGGCTACGGAGGGCACAGAGCCAGAAGGAGGAAGATTTCATCAGGGCTTCTCTATTGTTGTGAATCAGTTGAGTTAGGTTTTGAATTTGGGTCTGGGTAGAAGTCAGTTGTGACACAATAAGAGACCAAAATAGTAAGGCATGAGAAAAGACAATTTTGGAACTTCCAGCTTCCAAGGAGAGAAGAGTGCCAGGAGTCAATGGGAAGCATGATGGATCAGTTAGGGTGGTTCAATCAGTGGGTGGGGAGCTCACAAGCAGAGCAAGAGGGACCCGTGGATTTGTGCTTTTATAGTAGTCTAGGGGTGAAGGTTGGTAAATTTCCCCCAAGAGTCAAAGATTAGTTTAAAGCAGACATGCATGAAAAGAGGAAGGGACTGGGAGCCTGAGAGTGGTGGGAATGGTGAATGTATCGTTTGGAGTCTGCTGTGAATTTTAGGTGAGGCCTGTGGGTGGTGAGCGCAGATGGGGGTTTAGGTTCCGGGGAATTTTTATGCTCCAGGAGTGGATAGATATTTATTACCTAGGCCTTAAGTTCAGTTCTGGGGGCAAGCGACTTGGCCAAATTAAGGTGGATTCTGTGGCCATGGGAGTTGCTGAGGGCAGCAGAGGGAAGAAGAGTTGTGCTATGGGGGCATTTTCGGGAGGTGGAGTTGTCCTGGATGATACTGCAGTGATAGATGCAAGACATTATATATCCTGCCATAACCCACTGAATGGACTGGGGGAGAGTGTAAACTACAATATAAACTATAATCCATGCAGTATAGCTGTGCTTCAAAATCTATTCATCAAATGCAATGAATGTGCCACACTGATGAAAGAGGTTGTTGATGTGGGAGGAGTGGGGGTGGGGGGTGGGGAGTGGGGTATATGGGAACTTCTTATATTTTTTTAATGTAACATTTTGTGTACTCTATGTATCTTAAAAGAAAAAGACAATAAAAATTTAAAAAAAGATGAATGCTGAGGCAGCATGTTAAGTTTTGACAGCTAGGATATCCACCTTGAGCATCTTTTGCTATGGGCCTTGAGTCATCATCTTTGAAGGGAGAATCTGAACACTCTAATTAACTGTGGGGACTGAGGATCAGAGCAGATACCATTTCTGATAGCTTGTTTTATATGGTTCTGTGCTAACAATCATTATTATTGCCAAGCCTACAAGGCACAGTGTTTCACCCCAAAAAGATTCTCTTAGGAACACCAGGATCTGAGTTTTATTTTGAAATGAGAACATTTCCCAGAGGGCTCAAGTCACCTCCTTGTCTTTGGTTCACTGCAAGTTGTTGGGGATTGTAGGTAGGGTGAAACTCTATTGAGCTGACAGAGCAGTTTCCTGCAGGCCTGGCTCTGGGTGTCTTCCCACCTCTCTCGTAGTTTCTCAGTGTAGTTGGCAATGGGTTTCCCCCAGAAAGATGTACATTTGTATGTCTTTCTCCCTTGACAGATCGTTAGTTCCTCAAGGGAAGAGACCATGTATAGTTGCATGTAACTGTACAGAGGTAGGTGGAAGGAAAAGGCAACACTGTAAAGTAAAAGAAACAGAATAGTATTTAGCAATAGACAGACCTAATTTTAATACCAACTCTATCATACAAAATCCTGTGGCCTTGAGAAGGTTACACAGATTCTTGGTTTTAATTCATAAAATGAGGAAAGTAAGCCCTACTACTCAGGGTTGGCCATAAGGACTAAAAATTTATGCCTGAGCATTACTAGGCATTGAAGATATATTCATTCTTTTCATTCCATTCATTATAATTTCACCATAAAGCAAAGTCCCTGAGCACATGGTGGGTAATAAATAAAAATGTCTACATACAGACGAAAAATATATATACTATGCTTCCAATATTTATAGTAATTTAGTATCATTATCCTTTAGACTTCTGTTTACATGATACATTGGGATATGTTAGGTATACAACTAGACAAGAAGGAGGCCTTAGATAAATCATTCCTCTTACTGCATTTCAATTGACCTTTGTGTGAAATACTGGTCATTGGGTTCAGAATTTGCAAACTGAAAGCTTAAGTTTAATGAAAACATATTTTGTGTGTCCTGCCTAAAAGTGTTTTAAAAATAAACAAAAGGGAGTGGATATGGCTCAAGCAGTTGAGCACCCCCTCTAACATGGGAGGTCTCAGGTTCAGTTCCTGGTGCCTCCTAAAGAAGACAAACAAACAACGAGTAGACAACAAACAGACAACAAGCAAATACAATGAGCAAAGAGATGAGGGAGCCATCTCAGGGTTGGGGTGGGGGGGTGGGGAATAAATAAATAAAAAAATACAATCAACCTCACAGCCAGACTTAACTAGTGAACCTTCAACTTGGTGAGGTAGTGATCTTTGCTGGTAATCCAACATTAAAACATTTCCTGGAGCTAATTAATAGCTGCTCCTTTTAGTCAGGGCATGCATTTTCTCCAATTTACCAATGCTTGTTTATTTTAGTTTGCTAAAGGATGTTGGAAGCAGTATGTCAAAAGTTCATGGGCTTTTACAATAGGGATTTATTAGGTTAAACTCTTACAGCTCTGAGGCCACGAAGGTGTCCAAATTAAGACATCATCAAGTTATTCCATCTCCCTGAGCTGCTGCTATGAGTGATCAGGTACATGGGAGGGCACAATGGTGGCATTAGCACCTCTTTCCCCTCTCCTCTGGGCTTTGTTGCTTTCAGTGTGTGGCTAATATGGCTTCCTCTCAGCTTCTGGCTCCTGGGATCTTCTCTCTCAGTTTCTGGGTTCCTTTCTGTCTCTGTGGCTTTTTATTCCTCCATTTTTAAAGGGCTCAGAGGATTAAGATTCATCCTGGGTCACACAATCTAATCAAAGGCCCATAACTGAAGAAATTTAATCAAAAAATTCCACCTATGAAAGGTTTACACCCACAGGAATGGATTAGTGTTTTGAGTATAGCAGGAGGAAGCTGTATAAAATGACAGCTTCCCAACAAACCAAGAGGGATACATCTGACAAAGAAAGACTGACAAGTCCAGCTTGATGAGCAAAAGAGCATTTAATACAGGGCTTACATGGGGAAGGCCTTCACATGGTGGTATATCCAAGCTTGGTTTTCGCCTAAATCCTCTCCATGGTGGTATGCAGAGAGCGTGCCGCTTCCAAGTCTCGAGTCCACTGTCTCTCTCTCTCTTGGAGATTCCAAACCTGGTCATGGCCTAAATCCTTTCTGTGGTGGTGGGCAGAGGGCTGGCACTTCCGAGGTTTGCGTCCACACTTGCCACAAAGCAAAAGGATTCTGCACATACCATGTCTATATGCAAATGGGGAGAGCACATGGCGGGGAAGCGTGATTAAAAGCCACAGTGCTCGGGACAGGTAATCTGGACATTGCCAGAGTTTCCCAACTGGGCAGAAGTTACATTTTCACAATAATTACATAAGGGATCTATTGATACAAAAGTGGTCAAGCAGTTCACAAATCAGATATTCTTAGTTTCTTAAGAGTCTGAACATACTTAAATCAGTCACAAGCTCTTGAACTGTTATTTCTCAAAGCTTGCTGTGTAAATATAAAGAAATTAAATGCCTCTATGACTAGAAGGGGAAAGAATTGGAAGGGTTGTGGGGAAAAATGCAAAGCCATATATGACTTTGGCCCAGTGGTTAGGGCGTCCGTCTACCATATGGGAGGTCCGCGGTTCAAACCCCGGGCCTCCTTGACCCGTGTGGAGCTGGCCATGTGCAGCACTGATGCGCGCAAGGAGTGCCGTGCCACGCAAGGGTGTCCCCCGCGTGGGGGAGCCCCACGCGCAAGGAGTGCGCCCGTGAGGAAAGCCGCCCAGCGTGAAAAGAAAGAGCAGCCTGCCCAGGAATGGCACCGCCCACACTTCCCGTGCCGCTGACGACAACAGAAGCGGACAAAGAAACAAGACGCAGCAAATAGACACCAAGAACAGACAACCAGGGGAGGGGGGGGGGAAATTAAATAAATAAATAAATCTTTAAAAAAAAAAAAAAAAAAAAAAGAACAAGATTTTCTGTGGTCCATAAAAGCTTCAAACTGCCACATTGGCTACTTCACTCATTTAGATTGTTTGCCTGAATCATCTATCTTTTGAGGTGATGATCTTGAATAAAGTAGCATATAAAAATTCCATTCATATGTTCACCTATAATTCAATGATTTCTAAGCATGTGGAATTTTTTATCTATGTAATTTTGAAATATGTTCAAACTTACAGGACAATTACAAATAATACAAACTTCACACAGAGAAGCCTCACATACCCTAACCCCCTTTGACATCCAGCTCCACCATTTTTAACTCTTTGCCATATTGCTGACAATATTTGGTCTCCCAATCCATCAACAAAGAATTTCCTTCCATTTAGTTAGGTCTTCTTTGATTTCTTTTAGCAATGTTTTGTAGTTTTCTACATTTCTTCCTAGATATTTGATTCTTTTAATTGCTGTTGTAAATGAAAATTTTTTTCTGTTTCTTCCTCATAGTGCTCATTATCAGTGTGTAGAAACGCTACTGATTTTTAGGTATTGATCTTGTACTCCACCACTTTGCTGAATTCTTTTATTAGGTCTAGGAGCTTTGTTGTGGATTTTTTTAAGGATTTTCTGTGTATTGGATGTATCATCTGATGACAGTGAAAGTTTTACTTTTTGACATTCTGATTAATACGTGTCTCAGAGTAGGTCTATCAGGATTTGCTTTCTTTGGATTACATCCTCTTGTATGTGTGTATTTATGTCTTTCATAAGACTTGGGAAATTTTATGCTATTATTTCATCAAGGATTCTTTCTGCCTCTTTTCCCTTCTCTTCTTTTTAAAAAAGATTTATTTATTTATTACCCCTCCCCCCCATTGTCTGCTCTCTGCATCCATTCACTGTGTGTTCTTCTGTGTCTGCTTGTCTTCTCTTTAGGTGGCACCGGGATCCGATCCTGGGGCCTTCTGGAGTGAGAGAGAGGCGATTACTCTCTTGTGCCACCTCAGCTCCCTGGTCTGCTGCATCCCTTATCGTCTCTCCTCTCTGTCTCTTTTCATTGTATCATCTTGCTGTGCCAACTCTCTGTGCAGGCCAGCACTCCTGCACAGGCCAGCACTCTGTGTGGGCCAAAATTCCGTGCAGGCCAGCACACCATGTGATCCAGCTTTCCACTCAGCCCAGCTTGCTGCATGGGCTAGCTTGCCTTCACCAGGAGGCCCTGGGAATTGAACCCTGAACCTCCTACGTGGTAGACAGGAGTCCAATTGCTTGAGCCACATCCGCTTTCCCTTTCTCTTCTTCTGTGACACACATTACACATATGTTTATGTGCTTCATGCTGTCTCTCAAATCCCTGAGACACTGCTCAATTTTTTCCCTCTAGCTGTTGTTTTGACTGTATAATTCCTATTGTCCCAACTTCTAGCTTGCTGATTCTTTCTTCTGTCTGTTCAAATCTGCTGATGTATGCCTTTAGTGTATTTTTAATCCCTACTATTGTTCCTTTCATCCCCATAATTTCTTTTCTGTTTCTCTTTATACTTTCAAATTATTCTTTATGCACACACATTTTCTTAATACCATTTAACTCTTTATCTATATTTTCCTTCATCTCCCTGAATTGATTTAGGAAATTTCTTTGAACTTCTTTGATTAGTTGTTCCAAATTCTTCATCTCCTCTGAAGTTTTAATTTGTTTCCTTGACTGAGCCATGTCTTCCTGTTTCTTAATATTGCTTGTAATTTTCTGATGCTTTTTGGGCAACTGACTATCTTGATAAGTTAACTCAAATTCAGTTTTTACCTCTTGTCTAGGGTTTTATTGTTGATTAACTTGTGTTAAGGTGCTTCACTGATGCTTGGTTCAACTTATTCTAGAACTTTAGAATAGCCCATATTTAAATGACCAGATTTCTCATCTTTCCTTCATCTGATTCTTTCCCTGGGTATGTGGTACAATTTTTAAGATTGCACTTTTTGTGAAATTGTTTCACCTCCTGGAGAAAGCTTCCTTCCCTCTGTTCCTTCTCTAGGTATGTTGATCTGTTCTGTTTGTTTTTTTTGTGCAGAATTTCTCCCTAGCTACTATGATTTGTTTAAATTTTCTCCCCCACTCAGTGCCTCATTTTCCTTTTATTTTTCAGTTTTGGGACCCTCCTGTCTTATAGCAGTTCAGTTTAACACCCACGCCCTTTTTTCTCTGGGAGGCTGCTCTGCCTCTGGTTTCTTCCCCATTAGGATATTCTATCCAGGGACCCAGTGGGGATCAATACAGAAAGGTGGGTCTCTCCAGAGAAGTTTGTTTTGCATTTAGGTGGTCCAGACAACAGAAACTGGATTGCGTGAGGGTACCACTTGCCAGCTGTTGTTCTACCACTTCTATCAGCTGTTGTTCCACCATGTTCTCCCCCCACCACATACCAGGGACCTTATGTATGCGGCATTCCTCATTGGCTTGTGTTCAGCCCCGGGTCTCTGAGGAATTGTGTCCCAGTGTCTGTATATGCTGGGTATGCATGGACCTTCAGGGCTTATCTATCCATGGGCTGCATGAGAATAGCTCCAGGCCAAAGTGTTGGGGCCTCCCTGATCCTTTCTGTGCATGTACCATGTCTGTGGCCTGTGGAAGTGGTCCTGGGGATTCCCCTATTTACAAACATGCCCTCTTTCCTAGGAAACAATTTTTTCACAGTTCTAAGCACTGTACTATATCTCCTACAGTCAGCAATCCCTTGTCCTAGGCAGTACTCCTTGACTGCTCTCCCATAGCAGTCTATAGCAGAGTCTTCTGATCTGCCTCCTACATGTAGGTCTCATCCTGGGAGAGTGAGTTCTTCAGGCCACAACCAGATAGACCTGGGCAGACAAATACACTCCCAGCATGTACCTGATGGCCACTCTGCTCCATCTGGAGTCAGGACCAGGGAGCTACACTGGGATTGTACACTGGGCCAGCTACTCACCAAACCGGAGGGTGAGTGGTTAGGGAAGGGACCAACCATGGTATGAAATCCTACCACTTTTCAGAAGCCATTTTCTTGATTTGGCATTTGCCCTGTTACTGCAGTTCTTAGACTGCTTTCTGGAACCCTGAAAAATATATTTCTGCCTGTTCTTGCTGGTTTTTCAAAGCTTCTGTAGGGGGATGGAGCCCTGAAGCATCTTACTCTGCCATCTTGATTGTGATGGGGCTTAGCACACGAGATTTAGACATTTTTAGCTATCACCAAGTTACAATGGTTAATCCACACAATTGAAAGGAGCTATTGTTTTTTCATAGGAACAGAAAAGGGAACATAGGACAAATGACCAAGACAAAATCATTATCACCTCATTTTTTTCCCAAGTGATTCTCACTCCATATAATCTAGCCTCTTAATAGTTTGTCTTTTCTAGAACCATAAGTGGTTTCTCAAAGTGTGTGATGAAGATTATTTTCAAAAAGACAATTTTCTCACTTTGTTTTCCATTTGTAGTTATTGGCCCTTCCTGTGCTCTTTGCAAGTCATAGATACTCACATTGACCCTTGGGACCAGTTCTGTCTCTGTTTCCCTTATTAGTAGCCTTAGTCTTACAAAGACGTTTTAAAGGCATGTGCATATGGAATGCTGTAAGGATACGAGCATTTATGGACTGAATGTGATATGTTTATGGGCATGTTAACCCAATTTCTTCTATCTGTTTAAGAGTGTGCCTCTTCTGAATTTCTTCTCTAGCTCCTAGAAGAGCAAAAATTTGAAAAGATGCTTTTCTTTTTCCCTATCAAAAAACACAAATTACAAAACTGTGGATATAACAAATAAAGATTCCTATTTTTTTCCAAAATAATTTTTTTAATTATGTTTGTGACTTGTCTGCCATTTTACAACATTAAAGAATTTTTCTCTGGGTAATATCACACGTTGACAAAAATATGGCAAAGCTTTCTAAAAAACTGACTTGTTTAAATTCTTCATTTTCCATTGGGGGCTGAAACCTCTCTGTTTTATTAGGAGGTAAATTACGTTATTTATCACGTCTGCATAAAATGTCTCTACTATAAATAATGCAGGCTATTGGAATACTCAAAGTAAAAAATATAGACCTGTCCTTAGAGAGGGATTAGCATCTTGCAAGAATAAATTAAAAAACAATGTGTGTTCCTCCTTTTACACAGGAAAATCAAGCATTGTTTGGACTGACTTCACTACTATCTTAATGAATGATTCTTGCTTCTATTAATAAAACTCTGGGTTAGACATAATGGGGTAAGAGAAAAAGAAACTTATAGCCATTGTGATTTCTAGGTCCTCATCAGTCCTGAAGATTGTGGGAATGGCAGTGACCTATTGTGAGGTAGAGTAACCTACTAGAGTTTTGGAATTGGAGGAAAACAAATTTAAATCTTATCCCATCATGGAGTAGATATGTTCCCTTAGAAAAGTTATTTGATCTCTTTAAGACTTTGTTTACTTAACTGTAAAATAGGCATAAAAATACTACACTGACTAGATTTTTTTGGCTGCAAATAACAGACAGCCCAAATAACTGTGACTTATAAATAGTATGTAATTATCTCATGTGACAAGAAATATAGCTCCAGGATTGATTCAACAGTTCAATCATATCAGAGGGCAGGTTTTGTGTATCTACAATTCTATCAAGTTTTGTCTTGTGGTCTGAATATGATGACTGTACCTCCAGGCATCCAGTCCTCACTCTAGCTTGCTGAATAGAATGAAAATAGCAAGGAATCTGCACCCCCCCACTATTCCTCACCTCCAGAAAACTTTCATTTACTTTGCATTAACCAATATTTGGTCACATGTCCACATCTGGAAAAGAGTAAGGGAATACCATTATTATTATGGATCTGTGGTTCTTAAAATTTAGTCCCTGGGATGGTTCTGGTAAGATTGTTAAATCACTGGTTGCTAGGCCCAATTCCCAGATTTTCTGATTCAGTAGACTAGGGTGGGACCTGATAATTTGCATTTCTAATAAATTCTCAGTTGATGTTGATGCTGAGGATCATACTTTGAAAATCACCGATTTTGACCAAGAGTGATCCAGCTCCTGGGGCTGGCAAAGGGCTCTACTTTTTTCTTCTACCAGGAAGGAATAGAAGATAGTGTGTCACAGGGGAGCTCTATCACAGTCCCTAAAGGAACAGCAACACTCCCCCAAGTGCAACAGCAAAGACCAAAAAAAAATAAAGGTCCAACAATGAGCCCTTGATACTAATGACCATGCTTGTGAGCCTGTGCACCTGAAATAAGAACAAGGCCTAGAGCTGCAGGGTGCCTAAGAGTTACCTCCTGAGAGCCTCCGTGTTGCTCAAATGTGGCCAGTCTTAAAGCCAAACTCAGCATGTAAATGCCTTGCCTTCCTCCAGTGTGGGACATGACTCCTGGGGATGAGCCTCCTTGGTGCCGAGGGATTACTACCAAGTACCAGCTGATGATGTAACTAGAAAATGACCTTGAATAAAGGGGTCAACTCGGACCAGCAGAATATCTCAATCTACATATAATACCAAGAGTTAAAAATGCCTTTTGACCTGAATCAAAGGGAGAAATGGAAAGGACAAATGAGTTTATATGACTGTGAGTCTCCAAAAAGAGCCGGGAGGTATCAGAGGGGTTGCCCTTATGCACACCTCAGAAGAGTCCCAGAGACAGATACAGTAGATATGACCCCGGGTATTTGTTCTTCTGAGGGCTACAGAGACCCACAGGTTCTATGGTCATGGCAGATGGAGTTCAGTGCCATGTCAGTTGGCCCTACTTTGGAGTTTGTATTTCTGTGTAACGGAACTGGATTCAGATGTGATCTTTGTTCACAAGCCTCTCCTGTTACTTTTACCGGAGCTGTAGTTGGTGCTGGAGTTTAATATATACCCAGGGGACCTGAACCTCTGGACTGACCATGTGATAGCCAGGCCCTGAGCCTCAACAGACTTCAGCTCCTACACTCTGGTTTATTGGACTTACACCACTCAGCTAACATGGAGTTGAAGAATGTCAGCCACCACACCATGGAGCCAAGAGTGCCTACAACTGAAAGCAGGACGATTGCATCCAGCATCCATGTGGAATCTAAGTCCCCTCTTGATATAGATGTGGAGTGAACACAATCATTCCAAGGTCCACAGGATGAAGGAATAGAGTATGGATTAGAGTGGACTTACTGATATTCTATTCATGAACTATTGTGATTAGTAATCAAAGAAAATGTGGCATTGGTGTGGAAAAAGCAGCCATGGTGGCTGCTGGGGGTAGGGAATGGGAGGAAGAGATGAGATGTGGGGGCATTTTTGGGATTTGGAGTTGTCCTGGGTGGTGCTGCAGGGACAGTTACCAGACATTTTATGTCCTCCCGTGGCCCACTGGGTGGAATGTGGGAGAGTGTGGGCTATGATGTGGACCATTGACCATGAGGTGCAACGGAGCTCAGAGATGCAATGAATGTCTCATGATAATGGAAGAGATTGTTGTTATGGGGGGAGGAGTGGGGTGAGGGGGTGGGAGGTATATGGGGACCTCATTTTTTTTAATGTAATATTTAAAAAAATAAAGACAAAAAATCCATATTTTAAGAAGATTTACCAAAATTAGAGTTCAGTGTAACAAATAAACATATATAATAATAAAATCGCTATATATTAAAAAAAAAAAAGAAGATAGTGTGTCAATTTAAGTCCAGTTGGAAAGCAAACACCTCACCTGCTTAATTGATACAGATAATTTTGCAGGGTGAATTATTAACAAAGGTGTGAGAAGTATTTGCGGTCACCCCTCGGGCTGAAGTGTGGTTTGCTGGCCTGGCAGGGGAGCAGCCGCGGCAGGCCAAGCTGCTGCCCCCATAATAGGGTGGCTGGTCGGACTCACCGCCACACCTGAAGGGAGCTTGGCATGGGCGCAGAGTGCCCTCGGGTCTCCCCTTCTCGGCAGCCATGCTTCCGCGGCCGCCCCTCCTCCCGGATGGCGCCACACGATGCCTGTGGGGTGGCACCCTTCTTCTTCTTTCTCCCTGCGCAGGTGCAGGGCGGAAAATTCCAGTCTGCCCTTTTCCCCTCCCCCGACAGCAGCAACAGCCAGGCGTGGGCGGAAAAATCCAGTCTGCCTTTTTCCCTCCCCCCGACAGCAGCAACAGCCAGGCGTGGGCGGGAAACTCAAGTCTGCCCTCTACCCCAGCAACAGCAGCCACCAATCACTAAACCCTGCCCCTTCCCCCAGCAACAGCGACAGCCAATCCCTAACCACCACCCCTCCCCCGTCCAGCACCTCCCACTGACCTTTCTCCGGCAACCAATCAGAACAGGGCGTGGCTTCGACCAATCAGCCTTCCCCAGCCCCTATAAAACTGTTGCCTCTCCCTCAATAAAGTGGACTTGCGTGTTTACCTTGTCTCCGTGGTAGTTCTTCTGCCGTGCGCCCTCCAGTCCTGAGAGCCCCCGACAAGGGCCTGGCCTCCCTTGTCCCCAGTTCGTCGCCTGCTTCTCCGGGCGACCCCTTCGTCGCCTGCTTCTCCGGGCGACCCCTTCGTACGGCGAAGCCCCTTGTGAGACCGATCCCTCGTCTGCTGCCGGACCGACCCCTCGTCCCAAGTGGGACCGACCCCTCGTCCCAAGCGGGACCGACCCCTCGTCCAGAGCTGGACCGACCCCTCATCCGCAGCCAGACCCCACCTCTACCGACCGAGCAAGCCGCCGCAAGTATTGAATGAGCTATTGGGAGAAGTAGAGTTATCCTAGAGATTAGCACTGCAGGGAACAACTAACACTGCTTGGGCTGAAGGGGCACAACTCTTTTGCAGAGATGAGATCCAAGAAAGAGTGGGAAGAAATGCCCTGCTCCTGTCTCCCTCCTACCCTCCAGAGACTTACCAGTCTTCCACTTGGCCACTCCTTTAAGAAAGCCAATAGGCAAAGTTTCTGAGAATTATAATTCTCAGGAGTCAGCAAAGAAAAGTCAGGTGCTGGATCCCTCAGAGTCTAGTGATCCTGGGCTATTCCATTTTTGAGCCAATATATTTGGGTTAAGTCAGTTCAAGTAGCCTGAATTTCTGTAACTTGCAACTGAGAGTTCAAAGTCAAAAGTTGCTGGGGAGTGAGCGTAGCTCAATGGTTAAGTGCCTGCCTCCCATGTATGAGACCCTGGGTTCAATCCCCATACCTCCTTTTAAAAAAATTAGCTTCAATACCTACTTATCATTCAATTACTCAGTCCTGGACCTGAGTACTTCCTAAACCCCATGCTGATCTGCTTTCAGTTCTCCCAGAGATATATTCCCAATTACTCCTACAAATTTTTGCCCTTAACTCTTCCTTTGGTTTTGATGTGCAGAATCATCTTTTTGTATATTCTCTGGTTCTTATTATCAGCAATTTGCATCCAGCAATTCTGCATTAAGTCATGTTGAGAAATAACCTTTCTAATTCAATAGAGTCTTTGAAGCCTTCCTGTATTGGCAATAACCCTACCTCAGCCCCATGTGCAGGCGGTAAACTAGGATAGAGTCAAACTCCAAATTCTGTCTTGACTATGGAGAAATCTTTATTCAATACTTATTCCTGGAAATCTATTAATATAAATAGGTTTTTAAAGTCAGTTTTAGTCCTGAGATGGTGCTTAGTTAGTCCTGGATGTTGATAATAGAGAAGCTATTTATGGGTGCAAAATGGTTTCTCATTGTGGTTCAAGAAGTGGTATAGTTTAATGGATAATAAATAGCATGTACTAAGGAGTCAGATAAGCCTTGGTTTGAATCTCTGTTCTGCCACTTTCCAGATGTTTTACCAAAGGCATATTATTTAAACCTCTACATCTCTATTTTCTGTAAAATGAGGGTAATTCAAATGATCACACAGGTATTCTGAAGATCAAATGAAGTAGTGAATATAAAGGACTTGTCAGAGTGCCTGACATAGTAAATTATTAATAGATGGAAGCTAAAAAAAATGCTTTCTATTTGATGGGGAGAGAAATGATAGCAATATTCTAAACCAAAATGGGTGTAAGAATTAAATGGGGTGATAAAGCTGTTAAGCATTATAGGAATTCAGAGAGAAGAAAGAGGGATTCTTGGTGGAATTAAAATTTGTGCTTGTATTTGAATTTTAGGCAATCAATTAGGTAGAGTTTATATATTGCATGGAGTGGGGAAGAATTGAATCAAAGTTGATACTGCATAAGTGGAAACTCAAAGTAACACAGGCCAGAGAGTGGAAATATATTGTACTGAAGTTTTAAGAGACAAAGGCAAATTGATAGACAGAGTGAGGTCAGATTATTTATGTTTTGAATGCCTAGTGGGGATTTTTTATAACAAGGATCATTTTAAGTACTAGAGGAGCAGGATACAATAGAATGACAGAATCATAGGAATTTCAAGCTGTGGGTGATAATGATGTAGGTCAATGTTTTTAAACTCTTTAACATTCATGGCAGTGAAACTTATAGATTATACCACAGAAATGTAGTAGATGGTGACTAAAGGCAGGTCCATCTGGAACTTTACTTTCTAGGCCCAATATGAGCATCTCCATGGAAACCTTGTGCTCTGTAGAATACTGATTGAAAATCACTGATGTGGTTTAATCTCTGCTTATTATACAAACAAGAAAATTAATGTATTCAGTTAGAAAGTGACTCACACAAGCTAGTATAGCTGTTAAGTGCCAGAATGGCATTGCTCTTCAGGTTTTCCTGATTTTTAGGCTAGTGTTATTTTAATTACATCTCCCTGAGTAACTAGTCTTTGAAGACTAGCTAACTACTGGCATGGATTGGAGAGGGCAGTGATTGGGAGACCAACCCAAAACTATGGCACTCACTCAGGTCTGGGAGTATGGGGAACTGGGCCGTGGTATTGGCAGCACATCTAGAGAATAAATGCAAAATGTATTTTAAAATCATGTCAAAGGAATAATTTTCAGTGCATCTTCTTTCCTGAACTCTTTTCCTTCACTCAGCAAATATTTATTCAATGCCTACTAAGTTCTAGGTGCTTTTATGTCACATGGGCCTTATACTCTACTGAGGGGAAGGGAACAGAAAACAAACAAAATATGCTTGTCATATATAAAGTTTCTTAGATGGAAATAAGTGCAAAGGAGAAAAATATAGCAAGAGAGACTATCGGGAATATTTGGGCTATGTGAGCGGATGGTGGTTATATTTTTAGATAGGGTATCCAAGGAAGGTCTCTCTGAGAAGATGATTATTTGAGGAAAGACCCAAGCTTAGTGAGAGATTAAGCAATTCAGTTATGTGGGATAAGAACATTGGAAGCAGAAGGAATGGCATATGCAAAGGCTAGAGCATGTTTGGTGTGCTTGAGGCAAAGCTAGGAGGCCAGTGCAACTGTCTTGGATAAGCAGAAGGGAGAGTGATTGATGAAATCAAAGAGGTAAGAGCAGGCCAGTCATGTAAGTCTTTGTAAATCATTATAAGTTATTCATTGATTATGGGGGATGAGAGCTGGGAAGGAGAGCTGAGATGGAGCATGGCTTTGATAGATGGAAAGATATGTGGTATATTAATCTTTGGGCTTCATGAGTTTGAAGTGAAGAGACCTCTGAGATTAGCTAATGAGTAGGCAGTAGGAAATGGGTATGTGAACTTGTGTTAGAGGACGTTTTGGAGATACAGATCAGAGGCCTCCAGACTAGAGGTAAGAGTTAAAATGCTAAGAGATGTTATTTATGGAAGAATTTGGGAATGATTTCTTTAGAAGAACAAAGAGACAAAAAGAAAGCCCCTTCAAAGATAAAATGAAAAAGGCACAACCAGCCAGATACTGATTCTCTTGTGTAAAGTCAGTAAAGAAAGCAGTTTACGAAAGGTGGACAGTCATATTACCAATGCAATTGACACTATAGTAGCAGTCACTAATCAGGATTTACAAAGAATAAACAGTAACAATGATGTTGCCACATAATTTGTATAGCACTTAATTGACTATCTGGAGCTTGTTCACACTTTATTGATGCTTTGTTGGTTAGGCAGAAAACGCCTTTTTTTTTAATCCCAGTTTGGCTAATGAAGAAACCGAGATGCAAAGAGGTCACTTAAATTTTCCAGCAAACATTCATCTCATTAGTAGCAGAGGAAGGCATATACCCAGATCTCTAACTGCCAAAGTATTAACAGTAAAAAAGACTTAAATATGTTATATCATAATCCTTTCGTTATATACAAAAGGAACTGAAGCCTGGAGACTCGAACTGACTTGGCATGGAACTAGCTCCTCAGTGGAAGAATGGGGATTAGAAATTAGAGAATGATAATTACTGTAGGGCTAATGAATGTCTGCCTGGTTTTGTAGAGTAGCTTTACATGGATCTCATATAATCCTTAAAGCAACACTATAAGCTAGGTAATATTCTCCTTTAATAGCCAAAGAAAATAAAGGTCAAAGAAGACACGTAACTTGCTCAAAGTCACACAGCTAGGAAGTAACAACAGACAGGATTCAAATTCAAGCGTATCTGGCTACATAGCACTGGCTCTTGCTTGCTTTATTTTAGTAAGATATAACTCATTTCTTTTTTTTGAACAAATCAATTTTATTGCTACATATTTATAAAGCATAAATCCATCCAAAGTGTATAATCAATGGTATTCGGTGTAATCACATAGTTGTGCATTCACCGCTCCAATCATTTTTAGAGCATTGTCATTATTCCAGTAATAATAATAATACTAAAAACAAAAACTAATGAAACATATAAACAAACAAAACTCATCACCTCTCAATCTCTCTATGCTTCCCCTGATGTACAAAGCTGCTATTCTGTTCCCTTCTCTCTAGCTTATTTGTATTTATATTTTGTAAAAACAGTCTTATAAATGCAATATCACCCATATTCGTATTTTGCATGAGGTTTCACTATGTTATGATTTCCATGTTACATTTTTAAGCTTTTCTTCTAGTAATATAAATATCCTTAGGATTTCCCTTTCAATCTCTGTCATACCCCTATAATAGCTCTGCTAGTCACAGACAGCATGAGGTGCTCTCACTATTTCCGTTCATTCCCAAAGATTTACAATTCCATACAGACTACAGATTAACCATCAGCTTTCCATTCTCTACCCTCATTCTATTTTCTGGTGACCTATATTCTAATTATTAATTCCATGAGTTTGCATAATATATTTAGTTCATATTAGAGCAGTTATATAGTAATTGTCCTTTTCTGTCTGGTTTAAGAAACTACCGCTTACCACAATATATTGAAGATGTTTTCCTACATTTTCTTCTAGTAGTTTTATGGCTGTTGCTGTTATATTTAGGTCCTTGATCCATTTTGAGTTAATTTTTCTATAAGGTGTGAGATAGGGGTTCTTTTTCTTTCCTTTGGATATGGATATCCAGTTCTCCCAGCACCATTTATTGAATAGACTGTTCTGGCTCAGCTGGGTGGGCTTGACAGCCTTGTCAAAAATCACTTGACTGTAGATGTGAGGGTCTATTTTTGAGTTCTCGATTCAGTTCCATTGGTCAGTCTGTCTGTCTTTATGCTAATGCCATGCTGGGTTTTTGTTTTGTTTTGTTTTCTTACCATTGTAGCTAAGTAATGTTCTTTAAAGTGAGGCAGTGAGAGTCCTCTATCTTTGTTCTTCTTTTTAAAGACATTTTTGGCTATTTTGGGCCCCTTAACCTCCCAAATAAATTTGATTATTGGCTTTTTGATTTCTGCAAAATGGCTGTTGGGATTTTTATTGATTTTATTTCATTGAATTTGTAAATGATTTGGGAAGAATTGACAGCTTGACAATATTTAGTCTTTTAATCCATGAACATGGAATGTCCTTCCAATTATTTAACTCTTCTTTGATTTCTTTTAGCAATGTTTTGTAGTTTCTGAATATAGGTCCTTTATAACCTTGTTTAAGTTTATTCCTAAATATTTGATTGTTTTAGTCACTATTATAAATGGAATCTTTTTTTCTGATTTCCTCCTAAGATTGCATATCAGTAGTGTATAGAAATGCTATTGATTATTTGCATGTTAATCTTGTATCTTGCTACTTTGCTGAACTTGTCTATTAGTTCAAGTAGCTCTGTTTTGTGGATTTTTAGTATTTTCTAGATATAGTATCATATCATCAGCAAGTAGTGCAAATTTTACCACTTCCATTCCTATTTGGGTGCCTTTTATTTCTTTATCTAGCCTAATTGCTTTAGCTAGAACTTCTAGCACAATAGTAAATAATAATGCTGATAGTGGGATTCCTTGTCTTGTTCCTTATATCAGCAGAAAAGCTTTCATCACCATTGAGTATAATGCTGGCTATAGGTTTTTCATATATGCAGTTTACCAAATTGAGAAATCTTCCTTCCATTCCTATCTTTTGGAGTGTTTTTATCGAGAAAAGTTGCTTTATTTTGTTAATGCCTTTTCTGCATAAATCAAGAGGATCATGTTATTTTTCTTCTTTTATTTATCAATGTGGTTTATTATACAAATTGATTTTCTTATGTTGGACCACCCTTGCACACCTGGGATAAAACCCACTTGATAGTGGTGCAAAATTCTTTTAATGTGCTTTTGGATTTGGTTGGCAAGTATTTTATTGAGGATTTTTACACATATATTCATTAGAGATATTGGTCTGTAATTTTCCTTTTTCATAGTATCTTTATCTGGTTTTGGTATTAGGGGTATGTTAGCTTCAGAGAATGAGTTTGGTAACATTCTTTCCTGTTCAATTTTGTGGTAGAGCTTGAGCAAGATTATTATTAGGTCTTCTTTGAATGATTAATAAAATTCACTTGTGAAGTCATCTGGTTCTGGAATTTTCATCTTTGGGAGATTGTTGATGATGTTTCAATCTCTTGTGAATGATTTGTTGAGGTCTTCTATTTCTTCTAGGGTCAACGTAGGTAATTCATGTGTTTCTAGGAATTTGTTCTTCTCCTCTACATTGTTTAGTCTTTTGAAATACAGTTCATAACATCTTCTTATGATATCTCTTACTTCTGTGGGGTCAGTGGTAATGTCCCAACTTTCATTTCTAATTTTATTTATTTCCATCATCTCTCTTTTTTTCTTTGCCAGTCTAGCTAAGGGTCTGTCAATTTTGTTTATCTTCTCAAAGAACCAACTTCTGGTTGTGTTGATTCTATCATTTTTTGTTCTTGATTTCATTTATTTTTGCTCTGATCCTTACTATTTCTTTGCATTGGCTTGGATTGGGATTAGTTTGCAGTTGTTTTACTAGTCCCTACAATCTAACAAGGTGTGAAGTTAGAGCTTCAATTTTAGCTCTTTCTTCTTTTTTAAAGTAAGCATTGAGGGCTGTAAATTTCCCTTTCAGCACTGCCTGTTCAGTGTCCTATAGGTTTTGGTGTGTTGTGCTCTCACTTTCCTTTGTGTCAGGATATTTGCTGAGTTCTCTTGCAATTTCTTCTTGGACTCACTGATTATGTAAGAGTGTGTTGTTTAATCTCTATATATTTATGAATTTTTCCTTTTTCTGTCCATTATTGATTTCCAGTTTCATTCTGTTATGATCAGAGAAAGTGTTTGTATAATTTCAATCTTCTTTTAAACTTACTGAGACTTGTCTTGTGTTCCTGTATATGTCCTATCTTAGAGAAAGGTCCATGAGCTCTTGAAAAGAATGTATATCCTGCTGTTTGGGGGTGCATTGTTCTATAGATGTCTGTTAGCTCTAGTTCATTTAAAATGTTATTCAAGCTCTCTGTTTCTTTATCCTCTGTCCGGATGTTCTATTCAATATTAAAAGTGGTGTATTGAAGTTTACAACTATTGTAGAGACATCTCCCTTCAGCTTTGCCAGTGTGTGCCTCATGTGTCTTGGGGCACTCAGCTTAGGTGTATAAATATTTAGTATAGTTATTTATTCTTGGTGAATTGCCCCTTTTGTTATTAATAAAGACTTTCTTCATCCTTTATAACAGTTTTGCATTTAAAATCTATTTTGTCCAATATTAGTATCACTACTCCAGCTCATTTTTTGTTACTATTTGCATTGAATATCTTTCTCCAGCCTTTCACTTTCATCCAGGTTGTATCTTTACATCTGGGGTGAGTCTCTTGAAGACAAAATATAGGGAAGTGGATGTGACTCAACTGATAGAGCATCCACCTACCATATGGAGGTTTCAGGGTTCTATACCCAGGATCTCCTGACCTGTGTGGTGAGCTGGCCCATACCCAGTGCTGCCACGTGCAAAGAGTGCCATGCCATACAAGGACACCCCCATGTAAGGGAACCACCCCGCATGAAATAAGCGCAGCCTACCCAGGAGTGGCACCACACACACGGATTGCTGATGCAGCAAGATGATGCAACAAAAAAGAGATGCAGTTTCCTAGTGTCACCTGATAATACAAGCAGATGCAGAGGAACACACAGTAACTGGAGAGAGAGAACAGACAATGGGGGGAGGGAAGAGAAATAAATTTTAAAAAAAAATAAAACAAGTATTTAAAAAAAGAAGAAGACAAAATATAGATGGCTCATGTTTTTTATTCATTCTATCAGTCTCTGTCTTTTGATTGGGGATTTTATGCCATTAACATTCAATGTTATTACTGTAAAGGCATTTCTTCATCCATATTGTCCTTTGGCTTTCTGTAGTCATATCATACTACTGTCTGTCTTTTTACCCTTAATTTATCCTTCCAAATAATTTTTATTTCTTCACTTGTCTTTAAGTCTCTTGCCCTTGATTTTTCTCTTAGAGTACAGCAGTCCTTTGAGTATCTCTTGTAATTCTGACCTTTTGGTAACATATTCTATCAGTGTTCGTTTGTCTGTAAAGACCGTTTACTCACCCTCATTTCTGAAAGACAACTTTGCCAGATACAGAATTCCTGGCTGGTAGTTTTACTCTTTCATTCCCATAAATAGATCATACCACTTTCTTCACTCCTCCATTTCTAATGAGAAGTCAGCACTCAATATTATCAAGGTCCCCTTATGTGTGATGCATTGCTTTTCTCTTGCTGCTTTCAGAATTCTTTATCTCTGATATTTGTCATTCTGAATAGTGGGTGTCTCGGGGTAGGTCTATTCAATTTCTTCTGTATGTGATGCATTGTCCTTAGATTGTGATATTTACATCTTTCATTAGGGTTGAGAAGTTTTTGGTCCTTATTTCCTCAGATATTCTTCCTACCCCTTTTCCATTCTCTTCTCCTTCTGGGACACTGATAATGTGCATGTTTGTGCATTTCATGCTGCCATTCAATTCCCTGAGACTCTGTTACATTTTTTTCCCATTCTCTTCTCTTTCTGTTCTCCTGCCTTTTCCAGTTCAGATGTTCTGTCTTCAAAATCACTAATTCTGTCTTTGAACAATTCAAATCTGCTCTTATATGCCTCTAATGTATTTTTTTTCTTCCCCCTCTCCTGCTCTGCTGTTTTTGCTTTCTGTGTCCATTATCTGTGTGATCTTCTGTATCTATTTCTCTTTGTGTCTTCTCTTCTAGTCTTTCTCCTCTAGGACTCACCAGGATTTGATCCTGGGGACCTCTGATGTGGAGAGAGGTTCCCTGTCAGTTGAGCCACCTCAGTTCCTGGTCTCTGCTATGCTTTACCTTGACTCTCTCCTTCATCTCTCTTTTGTTTCATCATCATCTTGCTGTGACTCACTTGTGTGGGCACTGGCTCTCTGTGCAGGCACTTGGCTTGCTGCACAGGTACTCGGCTCACCACACATGCACTGGCTCATCATGCAGGCATGTCTTCTCTTCTTCTTTTTCACCAGGAGACCCCAGGGATCGAACCTGGGCCTTCCCATATGGTAGGCAAAGGTCTTATCACTTGAGCCACATCCGTTTCCCCCACTAATGTATTTTTAATCTTATCCACCATGTCTTTCATTCCCATAAGGTCTGTTACCTTTCTTTGCAGAGTTTCAAATTGTTCTTTATGCCCACCCAATATCTTCTTAATATTCCTTATCTCTTGGTCATATTTTCTTTAAATTCTTTACATCAATTTAGGAGATTTATACGATTATCTTTGATTAATTGTCTTAAATCTCTTGTCTCTTCAGGATATTTGGTTAGTTCCTTTGATTGGGCCATCTTATCCTGTTTACTAGTATGGCTTGTAATGTCTAGGCCTTTGAATATATTGGTGAATTTTCTCTGATGTCCAATTTCTTTCTCTTCCTATTGTTTTTTTTTTTCTTTTTCACAGCTCTTCTTTGATATTTTTTTAAAATTAAAATTATTTATTTATTTTTAAAAATTACATTCAAAAAATATGAGGTCCCAATCAACCCCACTGCCCCCACCCCCCACTCCCCCCACAGCAACACTCTCTCCCATCATCGTGACACATCCATTGCACCCAGTAAGTACATCTCTGAACATCACTGCACCCCGTAGTCAATGGTCCACATCATAGCCCACACTCTCCCACGTTCCATCCAGTGGGCCCTGGGGGGATCTACATTCTAATACTTTAAAATTGCTCAACTTAAGTTATCAAAATTGTGCCAGGGACTCACTAATGGAACACAGATTTTCTCTTGGAAGCTAGAGTACATAAAGAACCAAAAACAGTTTTGGCCATGCAATTTCCAGTTGGGCTGGCTGATGGTGCTCATCCACACACCTTTCCACGGGTATGTCTCAATCTCCATTTTCCTTGGTTTGATCTGTCCAGATCTGAGATTCAAAGCAGGCTCTGCTGGCTGAATTCATTGAAGAAAAGCCATCTAAATCTCCCTCCCTTTTCCCTCATAACACCTGACAGGGAGGAAGAGGTCTGTCCCCTCTCAGTCAGCTAGAGTGAGCCAGTAGTTTAACCATGGCTTAATATCTTGGGGTGGGGGAGGGAAGCCCCTCCTGGCCATCAGGGGGTTTGATAACTCATGTTTGTTGTTTCTGGTTCCCACTCTCCTGGGAGTTGTGTTACACTGTATTGGCTTGCTCACCTCCAAAGCAGGTCCCTTCTACAGCTTTGGCTCTTTCCCCATTGTTTTTGTGAGAAAGTTGAGCCATGCCTGCCTACTCCAATGCCATCTTCTCACAATTTGGCTCATCTTCACATAGTTTACTTAACTTGATTCTCAGCATGTAATTTCAGCCACTCCTCCAGATGTCTGCCTATTCAGTCCTTGGTGCTAAGTTTTTTTCTTGTTTGCTTACTTTAGTTTTCAGTGATTGTATCTGCCTGAGTTCTGACCTGTGCATTGTCTTTGTCCTTCATATGGAAAGGGGACTATCCTAACAGAAAATGCTCAATGCTGCAATAAAGGGACCCCAAATCTTTTACTGGCTCGATGAGATGGAAATGTACTTCTCACTCATATAAATAGTCCAAGACAGTTCCAGATTTGTGGAAGGACTCAACCCCATATAATCATTCAGAGATATAGGAAGATAAAGGTTCTGTCATCCTTAACATGTGGCTTCCATGGTCTCTGTGGGCTTTGGAATCCAGTGACCAGGTGAAAATACCATGAAAGATCATGTGAGACATTTTTATGTGCCAGGTTGGAAGTGGTGCACAGTACTTTCACCCACATTCCAGAGTAAGAGTTCAGTCACATGGCCACATCTACCTGCAAAGGATGTATGCTCAAGACATACACTTGGTAACCCAAGAAAAGGAGATGGAAAGGTTAACCTGTTTCTTCCACAGGGTCTGTCTCTTTGACTAATAGTCTTAATTTCCCTTGGACATTCTAATGCATGCTATTTCCAGCAAAATCCTGACATTTAGAAACCAGATAATAATCAGGTTTGTATTTGCTATATTGTGGCACTTTATACTACTGATTTCACCTTCTTAAAATTATCTGACATTGTTTAATATTTTTTTGGTATTGGTGGGGGATGGAAAACCAGATTCTGGGGGGATACATATTATAGATATTCCATCCTTGATGATTTCACAATATTTGTTTTCCAAATCCAGATTAACATTTTTTAAAGACTGAAAAATCAACTCTCAGTTCTAACCAGGTTTCCTGTTTACAAGTTGATATTATTTTCTTGAATGTGCAGACTTCATTTATTCTTTGTTTTCTTAGTAGCAATATATAGTTCACAGTTGATATCTTGAATAATAGAAAAAACCTAAGAGATTTTGCTAAAAATCTACAATCTTATAAAGTTTGATTTTATTATCCCCAGCCAACCTACAGCTGAAAAAACAGACTAGGAAAATCTAAATGATTTATAGGGGAGCTGGTGAACATGAATTTGGACCCATATTTGTCTTCAAAGCTCACATTCTTAACCCTGGTTATTTTTTTTACATTCCAGTTTGCAGTGGTAGCTTATGGAAGACAAGGAACTTGTCTTTACATCTCTGTATCAAACGCAGTAACACAGTGCTTACAGACGGGAGCTAAATGGAATGTTGGAAGCTGAATAGAATTGTTGAATGAATGAGACTACCACAAATTTTCCTCACCACTCAATCTCCACATTCTATAAACTCTTAGAGAAGATGTAATTAAGCTGTAACTTGAGCCATTATTTTACTATGAGCTTTATCCAATTAATAGAAATACAGAAATATCTCCTTGAGAATAACTTTGTGAAAGACTTTGTTGATTTTGTAAATTTTCAAATGGCAGATCCAGTAGGGAGATCAGATGAAGGAAGAGATTCACCCAACTCAAGAGACTAGGATTTGCAAGAATCCAATAAGCAATCAAAAGGGTTTGTTTTCAATTGCCCTTTGATAGCAAACCCACTGCTCATTCCAAACACAATTAAGAATTTTGCTCAGGACACATCCTATGGAAAACTTTGGCTATCCATCTGTCCCCATTTGTGAATAGACAAGCCCAGGGTACAGGTGAGACTCTTCACTGAGAGCAAGCATAGCTATTTGTCTTTTATTGCCTATCATGCTGCTTTAAAATCTCTAAGGATTGGACTATAGGCAAAGTTTTGAACAGAACCAATATGATAGTTTTCAGAGGTAAATAATATATAAATATTAAAGTAACACTATTGTATTTAGTTTGTGAATTAATATTTTATCTTTGTGATCCACAAACAACAGGACATGTTGTGGTATTTTAAATATCTAATACAGCCCTTGTTTATTCAGTCATGCACTCAGTCTATTATTTATTTTTTTGTTCACTCATTCCCATAGAACTCTTATTGGGCACCTCCCCATTGCCTGACACTCATTTGCTGGTCCCTAGAAGTGTCAACTTGAATAACATATTGTCCCCTTCCTGGGAATTTGCATTTGAGTGGTGGAAACAGAAAGGGAAATACCTGTGATAGAGCAAGGCATGCATTTAAATAGATAGGTGTACATATATTGAGTGACTAGAGGAGTGAGACATGTCTATATGGAGGAGTGGGAGGAGGTGATATCAGCTGGGATTGAAGTTTGGGTGTGTTTACCTCATTCCCGTAATTGTGAGATCCTGGGTTTCAGGAATCATGTTTTATTCACCTTTGTGTTTACCACAACACCAAAATAATCCTTGGCACATATTTTTCTCCCAATAAATATTTAGAGAAATGGAATTAATGCATTTTCTTTGTGTAAGTCTTATTTTCTTGATTCATCAACAGATGATATACTAGAATAATTAAAAATACAGGTTTTAGCTAGTTTTGAACTGTTTCACCATTTGTTAGCTGTATGACTTGGGCAATAATGTTAGTTATTATGTAATAGACACTTGGCATTGATGATACAGAAATAGAAACTGTACATTCTGCTCTCAAGAATCCCCCAGGATTTCTTGTCTCCTCTGCCACATTTTCAGATCGGTACTGGATTAAACTGTGATATAAACAAAACACAGGACTTGCTATAGAAAGGAAAAATGATTTTTTGCTTGTTTCCTTTGGTGCTGCTCACTGTGATTTATCAGAATTCTTCGGATGAGAGAGTGAGTTTGTATAGTGAACTCACGGAGACCCCGTTTCCAGAGCATCTATCTTGCTTGTTCGCCTGTAGCAAGGTTGACTAGGAGAAACAATTCTCTGAGGAGAAAGTCACAACCCAGCTGGGAGAGAAGCTGTCATTTATAATTTGTAAAGTCCCCAAAGTGTCACTGAAGCCTCCAAGTATTTTCTGTATTTGGGTCTGTGGTGGCTGCTTTTAATACTACTGTGACTACACAGTAAAACAACTAATTTTATGGATAAGATGAAAATGTGAGAGCCTCCCAGTTGTGGTGAGGTTGCACATCAAATGCATTTTCTGTATTTAATTATGGACCTTGCACAGAGAGCAGAAATGGGCAACCTTGTTGCCAGGTACCAGTGTGTTTTGAGCCCTGCTATTCTCAGTGAGTCCAATTGCTGTGGGCAGTGTGGCTTCCAGGCAAGGGGCATCTCTACTACTTTTCTCCTTGTCAATAGAATCCAGGGTTTCACTTGTGTCTCTGGGGGTGTTATGGATGTATAAAAGTCTGATTGTCATCACTCTCTATTAGAATCCAGTGTGCTACAAGCTAACTTCTGTCCTGCTGGATCATAGATACTCTTAACTACTGTCTCATCATTCCATTTTGGGAATAGGAAAATGTGTAAATTGAGAATGGATTTGTACAACTTCTCCACTCCTGTTATTCTAAAATCCCCCCACCCCCATTGAATTTAGGGCTGGAGGAATTATTTATAGATGATCAAACGATGTGTCCTCCAACTGGGATAGTTTTCAGAGTAGAAGAAGCAACAGGTGTAAACTTGGTCTGTCTTAGGCAAAGCAGGACATGTTTCTTTGGTTATATGAGCTGCTTTTGCTTTTGCATTTCTTGGTTTCTGGAAATACTAGCTATGGGTAGATGGTTGTTATCGAAAGTGTTCTTGGTTGTCTAGAAGTGGCAGGGTGTCGGGGAATCATGACCACCTTTCTGGAGCTTTAGGATTAAAGATCTGAGGGAAAATGTGTTGTTGCTCTGCTCCAGAAAGTAGTCATTTGGCCTGACATAGAGAAGACATCACTGACAATCCATCTTCTAGTTGTGTTTGTGTCTCTTGGTGTCCTGTACTCAAAAAACTCTGAGTGGGCTGTGTCACCTAGAGTAAGACCTTCTCTGTCGGATTAAAGCTGCTTACCCAAAAGTCACCTCTAGCTCTAAAGACACTCTGAATTGGCATCCTTATTTCTCAGGTGAATGTGGTCAGTGAATGAGTCAACACTAAGAACCGAGGCTTTCTGACTCCCAGCCCCCTCTACCACACAGCCCCAAGTCACTTCTTTATTTCAATTTTTGAAAGTTTTTGTAATCTAAGATGTCTTCCAAGGAACCACAGATTGCAAAATTTTAGAAATGACAATCTACACAGTTGTAGAAAAGTGTTTTCTTTTGTTATTGTTGTTGTTGATGTTTTGTTTTTGAGTGAGGATTTATAAGCAATGCACACACAGCCTGGCTGCAAAAGCAGAAGGTGTCATAGAGGCATTGTGCCCTGAGGACTCAGTACATGTGGAGGTCCAAGGGAAGCTGTAAGTGGAAGGACTTTATGGGCTAAATATTAAAAGCCAGAGAGGAAGAAGTTAGCAGTTGGCAGTAAAAGGCAAAGCTTAAATCACACAGCACAAGGAGCTACTACACCTTTTCATTCATTCATTATTTGGCTGGAATGCTGAAAGATGGGAGTGTCAGGTTGTAAACTAAATTCACAGTCCAACTGAGGACTTGTCACAGGTGGGAGAATCACTGGTAGCTGATTGTCCCTAAGCTGAGCCTTTTTGAAAAAGACCCCAAGGGTGTTCTAGTCATTATGTGTTATAGCCTAAAGTTAATTAAATTTCTATTCATATGAGTGCCATAGTTGAGATATTCCCAGGAGAATTTGGAAAAGATTCCTGGCCAGCAATGGCTATATTCCAAGAAGTAATTACACAGAGAAATTCTCTAAAAAAATCCACCTCCTTCAGCTCAGAAACCAGCCTCTGGGCTAGAGAATCTATGTTTGATCCAGGTATGTGCTGATCCTAAAAAGCCAGATCCTAGAGCAAAAACAAAGCCCAGAAGATTTCCTTTCATTAGGAATGACTACGGAATGATGATTTCTGACTATCATAAACCAAGGCCTCCTGTGAATGAGCAGTTTTCAAAGAGAGTACTAGTTCCCAGTGTTCCATAGAACACTAATTTCACACGATGTTAAAAGTATACCAAGAAGAAGCATTCCTCAGTCAGATAAATTTGTGAAACAATGCATATTACTATTCTCCTCTCAAAGCTTTGCAAGCCATATTAATATAAAAGTCTCTGGGGCTGTAGTTAAAAAAAATAAAAACAGTGGTTTAACATTATTTAACCCAGAGTTTCCCTAACATATTTATTCAAAAGCATTTTCAAAGAACACCAACTAATATCTGGAATTGTAGTTTGAGAAACACCAGATCTGAGAACAGTCAGACATACACAATACCAAAGTTGTGCAAAAAACATCTGCCCAGCGCAAAAGAAAGTGCAGCCTGCCCAGGGATGGCATCACACACACACAGAGCTGACACAACAAGATGACACAATAAAAAGAAACACAGATCTGGTGCTGCTGATAAGGATAGAAGCGGTCACAGAAGAACACACAATGAATGGACACAGAGAGCAGACAAGTTGGGGAGGGGGTGCAGGGAGGGAGGGGAGAGAAATAAATAAAAAAATAAATCCTCAGTTTAATTTTTGATGATTCAGAAGCAAATGCAGCATATTGCAGGTCAAGGATGTCCTTGTGAACATAGCTTTCAATTTGTTTGGATTCTGGAAAATTGGAATTTGGATCATCCTGTTACTTTCACGTTTTAATTGATATGTTGATGTAAGCATGTTTTTAGGTGGGTACTGAAAGGTTAGTGTCAAAAGAAATTAATGTCCTGGTGGGCTTGTGTTTTTCTCTGAGGCAGATATTGATGAATGCACAGAGGGAATCATTGAGTGCCACAACCATTCCCGCTGCGTTAACCTGCCAGGGTGGTACCACTGTGAGTGCAGAAGCGGTTTCCATGACGATGGGACCTATTCACTGTCCGGGGAGTCCTGTGTTGGTAAGCAGCTTTCAGCCATACCCTCTCTCCAGCTGGGTCATTGCAGAAGGGGCAGCCTGCTTTGGTACTCTGTGCAGTGCCCTGTGTTAAATACAACTACTCACAGCTTAAACACATCAGTTTTTAAAATTCCTCTCTCTACAATTCAGGGATTAGCCCACAGTTTGTGCAGTGTAACGTTTTAGAAGTTTTATACAGAACCCGAGGCAGTCAGAGGAACAAAGCCTGGATCTGTATACTATGGCATTTAGCTTTTCCTAAGGAAAAATTGTGATGGCTTGCTGACATTTTTGATAGTTTGGGAGGCAGCTGCAGAGAGAAGGAAATATTGCTGACCTTAGAGTTAGAAAGTTTAGTTTATACCCCAGTTTTTGTACTGTAAAAGACTCTGAGATGTCATTGATGAAAATGTAAAACTGGGGATAAAAGTACACATATATTATTGTTAGAATTAAATGGGATATCATATATTTAAAATATATAAACTTTGAATTGGCATAGTAATAGAATATAGTTGCATTAACCTTATTATTCTTGTTATTACTACCACCATCCTCTTTTGAAGAGTCTCATTCTAAGCACTGGTCTACCTATAGTTCTGCTAAATGCTGAATGTAGGGAGTTAGATGGATTTGCTCACCTTCAAGACCTTACAACTTTCCAGAAATCCAAACTATTGATTAAATTTATGACTGCTCCCATGAGAACCTTGGCTCGCCCAGTTCTCTCATGTCATGTGGACCCAACTGAATGTTTAATTCTGACCACAAGGTCCCAAAGGTCAGGATGCTGAATTAGAAAATGGGAATTTGACTTTGGAAATTCATTGTCTCTTTTTGTTTTCCTGAAGATTCCTGCTGTGACTTAGGTAGTGTTTTCCTGACTTTTCCACTGATGTGGCCCTAAAGCAAAGATAAATTAGGGAGAAACAGGAACTTAGCATGAATTTTCCATCACAATCTTGACATTAATATGAAATTTGACATGTAGCATGGTAGTTAAAGGCACAAACCCTTGCACCAGACTCCTTGCAGTCAAATTCCATCTTTGCCACTTCAAACTGGGTTACCTTGGGCATGTTCTTAGTTAGACTGCACCTCAAATACCTCGTCTGTAAAATGGAAATAATTTTCATCTCTAATTCATATGTGTTGTGGGAATTAATTCAATTAATATCTAAGTATTCAAATGACTTATTATTATTAGCTATTATTGTCTTAAATGTTCCTGCATATTCAGCATTTTGCACCATACTCTGTCCTTGCTTCTTTTAGTTTTAAAGTAATTATTTGCAAATTCAAGGAAATGTTTGCATTCTCCTGGGTCTTCACATACTTCCTTCTGTGTAATGCTACCATCATGCAATAAAACAGGTGTTAAGTGTTGTAGGCAGAGAGATCATCAAAGGCTAATGCCCTAAAAAGGGGAGGGCCTTATCTGTTTAAGTCATGGCAACATACACGTCTGTGCCTTTGCACATGCTATCCTTTCTGGCTGGAAAGAAACATATCTATGGATCAAAGATCATGTTGTTTCCCATATGAATTTCTACTCATTTTCCTAAATTCAGCTCCACACTATTGGAAAAATCTTTGTAATCAGGTCTTAATGATAACAGAAATCAGACTATCAGTAAATGTTTCTTTGATAAGTGAGAGTATTCTGTGGGCTTAGACTATTGCTTAGAGAAACAAATGTGTTAATCAGATCATGTTGCTTTCTTGTTACAAGCTTCTAATGCCTTCCCACTGAATGCAAAATAAATATCTAACTTTTTACCATGGCAGTCAAGGCTTTAAGTGATACTGTCCCTGCCTACTTCCTGGACTTATCTACATATTTAGCCTTTTGGGTCTTGTAATGCCTTGGACATGACAATGAGCTCCTCTCAATTTCAGTGCATTTGTCTTTGCTGTTGCTGTCTAGAACTACGACACCTGTTTTGTTGCATGGCTGTCTCCCTCGTATTGTTTAGGTCTTACTAAGGAAGACCTTCCATATCCATTTTATCTCAAGTAGCCTGTCCCCATTCCATTATATCACTCTCTTTTACATACTTTATAATGTTTATTATACTCTGGTGTACTATGTGTGTACCTATGTGTGTAATTTTCTGTCTCCTGCCACAAATATAAGTTCTTTTGGGGAGAGACCTGATCATTTCACCACTGAACCTGCAATCCATGGAAGAGTGTAGACACATAGTAGGCATTCAACATGTATATATCAAAAGAGGGAAGGAACAAACTTTCAAAACCTTCTCAGGTCCAGTTTATTGTCTCCTTGGCTTGCCATAGCCAGTTATGTAGATAGTGTTGCAGGACATAAAATGTTAAAAATCACCAAATCATGTGAGTCTTTTATTTCAGAAAAATCTTTCTTGAGCACAGCCATCGCCCTGCACTCTGTTAAGTCTCCTGGGAATGTGGGTATGAACAAGACAAGCCTCTGTTCTTGAGGGATATATAGCATGAAATATTCTGAAACAGGGTAGTATATCTTAATGACACTGCAAATTAGTATATCAGAATAAAAGCCCTAAACAACATCAACTACGTTTGGTTGCATTTAAAAGAAATAGCAGCATGTAAAACAATCTTTAAAATTAAAAAAAAAGGTGATGCAACATGTACTCAGCTATGTTTTTTCTCCAGATGATAGAAGGAATATCGTATGTTAGAATTTGAAGTGTGGCAGTTGTAGGTTTTTAGAAGACCGCGCTCATGTCAGTCCATGCCATCTTTTGTCAGATGAGGCTAATAACACCTGCTCTATTGACTTCCTCAGTTATTGTAAGCTTCGATGTTATTGCTGTCATAAAACACAGCACACACATGCAAAGCTCAGTTATTTTATGAGCAAAAAAAGTTTAAGATTGGACTCCCTTTGCTAAAGTGGATCATATGATAGAAAAAATGATTATTCCTATACATTATAGAGATAGACAGAATTACCATTTTTGATGAGCTTATAAGGCAATCTTTCTCCCTGTTTTTCTGTCTCTCTCTCATTCTCTCTTTCTGCCGATTGCTCATGTGTCTTATAATGCCAGTTAAGAGGGACCACAAATTTGCAAATTTGTATTTGCAGAAACAGATCCCTCCCTTTTCTGGGGTTCTGGTACAGTTGACACAGCCTTTTGACACAGGGGTATGAGTCAGTGGTTCTTATTTTTAAAACAGAAGTTGTGAGCAACTGCCTGTTTAACTAGGCATAGTTATCTGGGCCATTTGGAAATGAGACCTATTATCTACTTAACAAGGGCATGTATACAGAGTGGTACTTTTTATAATAAGAGGCAACCCCCCACAATGTCGATCCATCTGCATGATCATGCTCCCACAAGGGTAGCTTTATTTTTCTCTTCTCCCTCTCATACTTGGAAATGCAAGCCTACCCAAATCCTTATTCCTCTTTCCCCATGCTCGGCACTCCCTTTCTTTTTCTCATCAGCTTGCATACTTTTCCCTGGCCATCGCTGTGAGTATGGTATCCCCATTTCTACTTGTAAAAACCTGGATGAACTCGTACTCTCTAAACCAGTGATTCTCAAATCTGTCTCACATTCAGTTCACTTAGGTAGCTTTTGAAAAATATCTCTGAGGTCACCACACCCTGGTGATACTGATTCAGTTGATGTGGTCATTCTTTTAAATAAAGTCTCCAAGTGGTTAGAAAAAATATTCAGCTAACATAGAGAGACACTATCATAGATTTTCTCTAATAATCATTTAAAAATATCTCTCCCTTATGTGTCCCTGCAGCAAGTTATTTGTACCTCTTTTTTAGAACTTATCAGAGTCAGGCTTATATTCTTTTTTTTTTTTAAAGATTTATTTATTTCCCTCCCCTCCCCCCACCCCGGTTGTCTGTTCTCTATGTCTATTTGCTGTGTCTTGTTTCTTTGTCTGCTTCTATTGTCAGCGGCACAGGAAACTGTGTCTCTTTTTGTTGCGCCATCTTGTGTCAGCTCTCCGTGTGTGTGGCACCATTCCTGGGCAGTCTGCACTTTCTTTCGCGCTGGGTGGCTCTCCTTACAGGGCTCACTCCTTGCGCGTGGGGCTCCCGTATGCGGGGACACCCCTGCGTGGCAGGGCACTCCTTGCGCATCAGCACTGCACGTGGGCCAGCCCTACATGGGTCAAGGAGGCCCGGGGTTTGAACCGCGGACCTCCCATGTGGTAGACGGACGCCCTAACCACTGGGCCAAGTCCGTTTCCCAGGCTTATATTCTTAATCACTTCTTTATCATCTGTGGTGCAGTTGAAGTACTTAATACCTTTTAAAGATTTATGTTAAATTAAATTGTATTGGTCATTCAGTTTTTAGTTATCAAAAAAAGTTTGAACCCCAATAAAATCTATTTTGTTGACCAAGGCACCCTCAGGGATTACATGTAGTCATTCTTTTGGGATATGACACCACTCAGCCTCCTATTAGTGTATCTTCCACCAGCCTGAGCTGGACGAAGTAGGTTCCCAGCCTCCAGAGTCTACTCTTGGATCACTGTAGATGGAAAAATGAGGATTTACTTATCTGAGCAGCTGCTGCAGCTTCCATCACCATGTGAAACAATGTAAAACAACCAAAAAATGTTCTGCAGGAATCTCTTGGGAAGGAGGCTAAAGTTTTAACTAGTTGATGTGTCAAGGCTGACCTAAATGGTTTAAGAATGACTTGTTTCTACTATCAATGCCCAGTGCCCAGGTCTCTAAAGAGTAGAAAAAAATGCGGGGTAGAACCTGGAAATGCTCTGCCTGTAGAAATGCTGTCTGTGACAAAACTTGCTGAGGGGTGCGGAGATGATGCTGGCCTAGCTAGTGACAGCATGAAATTACGAAGGCAGGTTTAGCTACATATTGACCTGGATTTATATCCCAGCTCAGCCACTTACCAGCTGAGCTGCACTTGACAAGATATTTAACCTCTCTGAACCTTAGTTTTCATAGTGTACAATAATTAAAATAATAGTTCCTGGTGGAATTTTTGCTGATATAAGCAATAATATATGCAAATGTCCTGAAAAGTAGTAGGTAATAATTCAGTCTCCCTCCATCTCAGTTCCCTCACCTGTCAGATAGACAATACTAATAAAAGCTAACATTTATTGAAAGCTTATTCCATACCAGGCAGTATTCCAAGCAATTTTAAAAAGCATCACCCCATAGGTTGTTGTAGAATAACTGTGAGGGTTAAAGAAGCTCATATAGGAAAAAGGCATTCAGTACTTACATTTTAAGTGCTCAATAAATGTTAGCAATTGTCATTAGCTGAGTACTGACTGTGGGCCAGAAACTGTACTAGGGAATTTCATACACAGTGGCCATTATTCAGGTGTGTTTCATGCAATTCTTCTGCTTTTAACACATTGACACTGTAAGCTTTCTGTATGAAAAGAGACCAATGATGAGACCATGGGTAGAAGAGCTATTAGGCAGTGTAGCTGGAGGTCGGTAAGACAAGGCAAAGAGGATTAGGGAAAAGGAGTGAGATGCAGATGTAGAGTTGCAATATTCTTTCTGAACCATGAGCATTGGTAGTTTCTGTTTTATCCACTGGACTCAAAGGCTGTGTTTTAGAGTCATTCCACTGGGCCAAGAACAGGATGACAAGGTGGCGGGTTTCTGATGGTTAATCCAGTAGCTCCTCAGTTTTTACAGTAATGCCACTTGGTTATCCACCTATTTCATTACCTTTTTTCCATTTCTGGTGATATCACTCCAAAGAAGACAAAGGGAAGCAGGGGAGGGGGGATAGAGAGTAAGAGAAAACAGTGGTAGGTAGATTTTTAACTAATAGTTTTCATTCTTTCTTTTGTTTTTTTTTCATCCTCTGCCTCTTTTTTTTTTAAGATTTATTTTTATTTATTTCTCTTCCCCTCACTTCCCCCCTCCAGTTATCTGCTCTCTGTGTCCATTCGCTGTGTATTCTTCCATGTCTTCTTCTATTCTTGTCAGCAGCACCAGGAATCTGTGTTTCTTTTTATTGTGCCATCTTGTGTCAACTGTGTGTGTGTGTGGTGCCATTCTTGGGCAGGCTGCACTTTCTTTCACTTTGGGTGGCTCTCCTTATGGGGTGCACTCCTTATGCGTGGGGCTCCTCTACGCGGGGGACACCCCTGCATGGCACGGCACTCCTTGTGCGCATCAGCACTGTGTGTGGGCCAGCTCCACACGGGTCAGGAGGCATTAGATTTGAACCGTGGACCTCCCATGTGGTAGGTGGATGCTCTATCCGTTGAACCAAGTCAGCTTTCCTCCTGTGCCTCTTAAAAGTAACTGGTCTGGTGTATACAAAGAACATGTAATCACAGAGTTATTAAAATAAAATTTAAAAATATGGTAAAATATGTTAACCATGAGAGGTAACTAGAAAGTTTCTGAATTTCCTGGTAGTCAGGGCAAAAGGTAAATAACAGAATGGAGTACATTTCACTAAAGTCAGGAAATGAACTCAAGGTTCATTTATCACACTCAACCTACCCTGGCTGACACAGAGGTTTGTGCGCTATTCTCCACTTGAACAATAGAACTAAAACTAGTAGGCTTTTTGGGCAAGCAACCCCTGACTCTGTTTAGTATCTTCTCAGTGACAATGTTCTATTGCCTAAACACTTCTTAATGGCTTCTGTGGCCATAGAGAGGATACGATATCTTTAGACCCACACTGTGAAGCAGTGCACAGTATGTGAGGACCAGTGCAAAATGGGGAAATTCAGTTCTGTCCAGGCTCAAGTTACTGTACTTGGTGACCCAGAGCAAAACCTTCCTCTCTATTTATCTTTATTTCCTCATATGTAAATCTCATATGGGAGATAATGAGGAGGAGGTAAAGTAGAAAACTGTTTAAAAATAATCTTCACAAGTATTGTGATTTTATAAATATCATACCCATCAAAATAAGCCTGCTGTTGTCTCAGCACTAAGTCAGGTGATCTGGGTGATGCAGAGAATTCCTCTCCTAGGGAGTTTAAAACACCAATGAGGAGACAAAATCAACACACATGACGTAACTGACAGATTCATTCTGAAACAGGTTATAATTACCTATAAAATTCTATGGTCAACACTATAAAATAGGTAGGAAATTGAGAAGAGCGTGATCAGAGATGATCAAAGAACAAGCATACCAGGCTGCAGAGGGATGACTGGATTTGAAGGGTGAAATGATTTAGCTATTTTATAGCTATGAGAAGAAAAATAAATGCTAATAACAGCCAAGATTAATTGATTACTTCATGTGGTAGTCACTCCTATAAAGAGCTTTATGCTTCTTAACTCATTTTATTCTCACAACAAGTCGATTAGATGGGAATTTTTATTATCTTCATTAATAGACCTAGAAATCGCGACACAAAGATGTTAAATTGTCCACATTATTCAGCTTGTAAATGATAGATTTCTTCTTCCAGGGAGAATTAATCAACATCTTTCTGAGTGTGTACCTATCCAATATTTTTGAAATATTAACAAGAATATCACTTTATTTCCTAAGGTCTTACACAAAAGCCATATTTTTATTTATTGATTGCCAACAATGTGCCAGTTAACCTTCACAAAATGCTTGTGTGATAGAAGGCGATTGGGAAATTTGGGTCTAAAGACTGCAATTAGCATGGCCATACATGTGAAAGCAAATGGCAGTTAGCCTTGGAGGTGGGGCTCAAACCCAATGAAAGCCCATGTTCTTTCCTCTCTCCTAAATGTCTCCTGCAGTTGTTTATTAATTGGAGATAACTTTTCAATGGATTAAATTAAGGTGTGAACAGTGTTGATTATTCTATTTAGATAATTACCTCATTTTCTACTTCATTGTGTGTATGTAAATATACCCCTATTATAAAACCTATGATGTTTTTAAAATTTACTTTGTCTTATGTGTGTATCCAAGGGGAATAAGGCCTTTCTCAGTATTAGTGTATTCTGGGGAATATGACATATCAGAAAAAAGGGGGGGCATCTATTACAGACCATCTAAGAGGTCGCCTGAATGTCTCACCATGCTCCTCTACTAAGAGGCAACCTCAAGGCTGTAAGGACTTCTAATGTTGCCATGTGTTTCCCAGTCTCAGATACAGCCAGACCTAGAGGTACACCAGGGCAGCTGAACAAGCAACCCTGCCCTCTGTTCACCTGCAGAGGCCCAAGGGCTTTGCTACTCCTGCTGCCAGATGCTCTGACTGAGGAGCACAGATCTGCTTTGTAGGCCTGATCTTTTTTAGTAGGTTATGGTTTATGCTTGGCATGAAGAGAGAAACAGCAAAGTGAAGGTGACTAATTGAAGCTTTTCCTTCTCCCTGCAGTTGGTAGCTAAAACCCTACTACACAGGAGGGATAATGTCTTCAACAAAGCATTTCTTAAAGTCTTGTTCTTAGCACACTGATGCTGGTGTATATTGCAATAAAGCAGTCTATATGCAAATATATGTGGGGAATTCTTGTTAGCTGGTTTGTTAACTATGCATTGTGAGTGTCCCCATTTTATTAGGATTTAGGAACCCTTTTTCTCCCAGGTGTCTTGTAGATCTGGGACTCTGCAGAGTATGCTAATTAAAAACTCAGGAATGATTATAAGAATTTCTAGAAAACCTCCTTGCCCTTTAAGTGCCACAAATTTTATATTTGTGGTAAAATCATTCTACTATATGTCTATTTTTCTATTACTTTCTTTTTTTACTGTGATTGTTAAAAATATAAATTGTGCAACTCAATTTCTTGTATCACACAATGTTCTAAATCAGGGGTTCTCCTTATCCATTTCTGGTGGAAATGCAGAAGGGTACAACCATTGTGGAGAACAGTTTGGCAGTTCCTCAGGAAGCTAACTATAGAACTGCCATACGATCCAGCAAACCCACTGATGGGTATATACCAAGAAGAACTGAAAGCAAGGACATGAACAGATACATGCACACCAGTGTTCATAGCAGCATTATTCACTATTGTACTGCCAAAAGTTAGAAACAACCCAAATGTCCATCAACAGATGAATGGATAAACAAATTGTGATATATACATTAATGGAATGTTACTTAGCTGTAAGAAGGAATGCAGTATTGACACACAGGATAACGTAGATGAATCGTGAAGAGTTTATGTTGAGTGAAGCAAGCCATGCACTGAAGGACAAATATTACATGACTGCATTTATATGAATTAAGCAAATTGAGCAGACTCGCAGAGCTAGAGTTTGGAAGACTGGCATACAGGAGACAAAAAAGGAGAAGAAGCTTGTGAACCAATGCCCATATGGGCAAAATCTATGCATGTATAAGTGCAGTAGATGGGCATGACAGCGGTGCAGTGATGCCATTGGGTTGAGCGGTGCTGGCTTGTGAGGGGTGTAGGATAGGATGGGTTGGATTGTCCATGGAACTGGGGTGGGAGGGCTGGGGGAGGGAGTAGGTGAACTCTGGGTATTTGCAGATATGTGGTTGAAACCACAACATTGAGAATGTTCTTTTGACAAATATGGTAGGAAGAGTTACTGGCTTAGGATGTTGGATGTGGGGGGCATACAGGACAGGGCATACCTGGGGCAGGCTTCTAGGGGGTGTGTGAGTGTTCATATTGTCATAGTGTGTTGTATCAGTTGGTGGAGACCCACACAAAGAATGTGAAGGTGTTGGACTCCCACCCTAGGGAGTCCTGCTATGTTCTCACATAGAAGGGCAGGAGTCTCTTGAAAGCATAAACAGGGAAGCGGACTTGGCCCAATGGTTAGGGCATCCGCCTACCACATGGGAACTCTGCGGTTCAAACTCCGGGCCTTCTTGACCCGTGTGAGGCTGGCCCATGCTCAGTGCTGATGCACTCAAGGAGTGCCGTGCCACACAGGGGTGTCCCCCGCATAGGGGATCCCCATGTGCAAGGAGTGCACCCTGTAAGGAGAGCCACCCAGTGCAAAAGAAAGTGCAGCCTGCCCAAGAATGGCACTGCATACACGGAGAGCTGACACAACAAGACAACGCAACAAAAAGAAACACAGATCTGGTGCTACTGATAACGATAGAAGCGGTCACAGAAGAACATACAGCGAATGGACACAGAGAGCAGACAACTGGGGTGGGGGGGGGAAGGGGAGAGAAATAAATAAAAAATAAATCTCTAAAAAAAAAGAAAGCATAGGCAATGCCTAATAGGGTCGGATAGGCCAGTATGTCAAGCCCTCAATGTTATGGCAAATAAATATGAATCTTGTTCTTCAAGGAGTGAAGCTTGGTGGTTATTATGCATCCTGAGGAGAGGGGGAGGGAAGAATAGAATATATAGAACATGGGGCATTTCGAGGTGATGGAATTATTCTACATGATCTTGCAATGATAGATACAAGCCATGATAAATTTCGTCAAAATTTATAAAATTGTATGCTCCAAAATGAAAACCGTAAGTAAGTTACTGACCATGATTATTAGCAATGTTTCAATATTTGTACATCAATTATAAGAAATAAACCATCCCAAAAATACCCAAACAAACAGGGGTTCTTAACAAAGGGTCCATGAGCTTGAATTATTTCAAAAAAACATTATTCTTGTGGGGATGTGTTGGTGCCAGTGTGATATGTTTATTAAATAATACACGGTTTAGTGTGGATTTAGTAAGGAGTCTATGGTTTTCACATGCCTGGCAAAAGGGTCTGTGGAATAAAAAAGTTAAGAGCCCCTGTTCTAAAGGCTTTTTGGGATCTAGCTGGTTTGTCCCTAAGCTAAGTGGTACCCAGTCATCATGTTTTTGACAAACCTATATATCATTTGCATAGGCGTTTTCATATTACAAGACTAGCCTCTATTTTTTAATGATGTTTAGAAGGTTGTTCTCCTTTCCACTGTGGTGAAATAAGAGATGATAATGAGATGCCTCAGGCCACAACAACTCAGAAGCAGTATCTAGAAGTCAGTTGCTAATTTAGACTCTGGGAATATAAAAAGGAATAATCAGGGTTCCAGAGGCCCAGGATTACAATTTTGCGTTGTGTGAATAGGCCCTGTGGGAGTCCTATATGAAAGGAAGAAAGTGGGGGTGGGAGCAGTGAGGAAGGCATTACTGACAGGTGGAACTTGTACTGGATGGTACAGGAGGGGTAAGAGTTAGGTAATACACAGGGAAAATGTTGATTTTTTCCTTAAGAGGTAGTTTGTCATGTGGTTACAATTTTCATTAAGGCTTCCTTTTCACTGAGGACTTGGCATTTTGGGAAAGCTAAAGCAACAGTTTACACCTGCACAGGATTTTGAAGCTTATTCCATGCAAAACTTCTTTATTAGTTTTAAATAAGTGCTTTTGGCATTAGCCCTGAATAGTGGCAGTACCAGTGAGTGATGGCAAAATGTGTGGGGTATTCTCTGAACTTAGTGTTCCATTGTAGGTTGGGGTAGTGGTTCTGGAAGTGGGCATCAGCCACCTGAAAACTTGCTAGAAAGGCAAAATCTCCACCCACTCCAGACCTACTGAATCAGAACCTCTGGCAGTGAGGCCCGGTGGTCTGTGTTTTAGCAAGCCTCTGTCAGGTGAGTCTAAGTTTGAAAAGTGAGTATATGAGTGAGTACCTCTTAGAGGAAGAGGATCCATAGCTTTCACTGGGATCCCAGAATGACCCTGACCCCAAAAGATATAAGAACCACTGGTGCAATATCAGGATCCAGGCTCAGTGTTTCCAATCAGCATTCATGACTCCTGGAGATTTACAGTTCAGTGTAAGGAGGGAGATGGATATCTACCTCCCTTCTCAGTGTCTGAGCACTCCTCAGCATTGAACTCCATGTAGTTGGCAGCTTCCTGCCTCTTGAGGCTCAGTGTGAACAGTTGTTTCATTACTGAAACTTCTGGCTTAAATGTATTAGAGTCAAAGATCATGTCTAAGCAGCAATTCAGAGTCAGCATCTACAGCTTCTTTGAAATGAATGTTGAATTGTTTGTTTTAGTCTGAGGTTATTCCTGCTGCTGTGAAATATTTATCTGTGGGTTTATTAGCAGAGAATTTTAAACTGTCATACCCAAAACAAATAAAGCACCGTCAGCATACAGTCACCATTCCATTGCTCAAGGAATATTTTTTGAGAGGGTCTGCTCTGTGCTAGTCCCTGTGCTAAACCCCGTGCATAAGAGGAATAAGACCTAGTCTTCGCCAGTCTGAAGAAGAGTGGGAAGAGGCGGACAGGAATGGGGGGAGGTTGAGTTAGTCAGTGCTCTCCAGAGAAACAAAACTGAGCGGATATATTTGTTTATGTGTTTGTATACATATCTGTGTTTGTGATCTTTTTTTTTTTTTTTTTAATATTGGTTTATACAGTTTTGGGGCCTGGCAAGTCCAAAATCCATGCATCAGGTCAGCCGTTGGAAACTGAGGTAGGAATATATGATACAATTTTGAGTCCAAAATCTGTAGGGTAGGTTGGCAGCCTAGAAACTCAGGCAGGACTTTTATCCTCCAGTCTTGAGGAAGAATTCCTTCTTGTCCTGGAAACCTCCATTTTTTTGCTCTTAAGGTCTTTATTAATTGGGTGAGGCCCAGCCACCTAATCAAGGATAATTATTTTCTTCACTTAAATTGTAGAAGTTAACCACATACACAAAATACCTTCACAGCAATATATAGATTATTCTTTTTTGAATCAGTAACTGGGTACTATTGCCTAGCCAAATTGACATAAAGACTAACCATCACAGGGAAGTAGTTATGGCTCAACTGATAAAGTGTCTGCCTATCATATGGAGGGTCCAGGGTTTTTTACCCAGGGCGTTCTGACCTGTGTGGTGAGCTGGCCCATGTGTGGTGTTGCCACACGCAAGAAGTGCTGTGCCACTCAGGGGTGTCCCCCATGTAGGGGAACCCCATGTGCAAGGAGTGCACCTTGTAAGGAGAGCTGCCCCACGTGAAAAAAAAAACGCAGCCCACCCAGGAGTGGCGCTGCACACACAGAGAGCTGACGCAGCAAGATGACGCAACAAAAAAGAGACACAGTTTCCAGTCCCCATGACAAGAATGCAAGCGGACACAGAAAGAACACACAGTGAATGGATATAAAGAGCAGACAACTGGGGGAAGGGTAGAGAAATAAATAAAAGAAATCTTAAAAAAAAAAAAAAAAGACTAACCATCACAGTTGTGTTGTGGAGCTGGTAGATAAATAAATCAGATGAAAAATAAGAGACTCTAAGGAAAAGGTGACTAACTCCTCCTTCAGTGTGGGCATGGGGAGAGGGTAATTTATTCCGGAATCTTTCACAAGCATTGTGCTATTTTCCATGGGTCTGTAGAATGAGAAGGAGTTTTCCCAGGCAAAGTAGGTATTAAGAGACAAATTCCAGGTAGTGGTAGCAGTCTGACTGGAGACAAGTCTAAGTCTGCAATCTAATTGTGTTCAGGAGATGGGGATAGCTCCCCTGTGGATGAAGAACCAGATACATGAGTGTGTTGGGTGGGGAATGAGGAGAAAGGAATCTGGAAACTGACTTGGAGACCAGATTCTGAAGGATCTTGTGCTCTAAGCTAAGAAGTTGAATGTTTTGAATCCTATTTCATATCATGTCCCTGAGTGTTGTTGAAGTTATTAAATTTGTTATAAAAAGTGATTATTTTTTAAGAAGTAGTTTTAATATAAAATAGAGCTGTATAAATATAGAAGCATTCCACACAAAATTCAGATGCTCTATCATAAGCATTTCAATGTGGTTTACTTGAAATGTGCAATTTTGCACCTGCAAAAAAGTGGGACATATTTTTTTTTAGATAGGGACTTTACTTTTATCATTCTGTTATTATCTTTTGCATACAATGGGATTCAGTTATTATTTGGAGATTCTGTGTATTGGTTGGTGTTTGGAGATTTACCATTTGGTCTTTGCATAGTGTCACTGTGCAAATTTTCTAAAGAATTGGGAGCCAGGCTTTTTGTGTGGTGAGGTGTTTGCATCCTGACTCAGAAACTTCCTAGCTATGTGGCCCTGGGCAAGTGACTTGACCTGTGTAGCTAGTTCCTGTACTTCTTAAAATGAAGTACAAGTACTGCTGGAAGCATGCTGCTGGATGCCAGGGATGACACAAAGGATAATGATAATCTACTTAAAAATTTTAGGGGAAAATAATCTTTCTACCAATTAGTCCTGTCTAAATTAGACTAGAAGGCTAGAATAATTTTTAAATACAAGCATAAAAAGTCAAATACATTTTTTTCTCGTGGTACTCTCTTAATGTATGCCCTTGGTTTCCCAGAAGTGGGTGTAAGAAAGAAATCTTCTGGAAGAAAATAAGGTGTGCCGATTGTGGAGAAGAAAAGAATTTATTTTCAATCTTGCAAGAAGGGGCGCACACTCAGAAAAAATGGCTGGTGCCCTGGACAAAGGAAAATAACACAATGTATACCCCTAAGCCTAGCACGTAAACCCTTCCTCTGTTTCTTCGTAGATTGGATACTTCAGAGGTTACAGCCTATCTGAGAAGTCTAACTTTCCCACACAAGTCTTCCAGTTTAAGATGAACAGTTCACGCCCATACCGTTCCAACTGTTTTGGCTTTTACTTGCTCCTTTTGCCACATAAGGAATGGAATTTAGTGCTGAATTGGAATTGACTTAATTCTTTCTTGTGCATCTTTTTTTCTGGCTATAGGACTAGCTTAAGCGGTTTCCTTTGTTCCTGCTTAACCTGGGAGTGGGAGACTGAGGCAGTAGGCTGCCAGGTTATATTAATTAACATTTTCTTCCTACCTGCTTTATATTGCCTTTATGTGAAAACTAAGCCAATCCCTGTCTCTTACTATCACCCCTTTTCCTTTTAAACGCCTTAGTTTTCACATTTCTGTTTTTCAAAAATTGTGAGAGCTATTTCGCACTCTTCATCATAGGAGTTGCTTTCTTTAAAGGGGTGCATTGTTTTGTCTATACTGTATGGGCATTTGTTTGCTAAGGGTGATTTCTATGGGTCTTTGAACTAGCCCTTGGGCACATGGAATGATACAGCATCTGTATTAGTTAGCCAAAGGTGTGCTGATACAAAATACCAGAAATTGGTTGGTTTTTATAAAGGGTATTTATTTGGGGTAGGAGCTTACAGATACCAGGCCATAGCATAAGTTACTTCCCTCACTAAAGTCTATTTTCATGTGTCGGAGCAAGATGTCTGCCAATGTCTGCGAGGATTTCAGATTCCTGGGTTCCTCTCTTCCCAAGACTTGCTTCTTCCTGGGCTCAGGGTTCCTCTCTTCCTGGGGCTTGCTTCTGTTTCCTCTGTGAGCTTACTTCCCAGGGCTCCAGCTTAAGGCTTCAGCATCAAACTCCAATGTCAAAACTCTAACATAAAAAACGATCAACTCTGTCCTTTACCATGCCTTTTATCTGTGAATCCCCACCCACCGAGGGGTGGGCACTCAATGCCCTAATGACGTGGCCCAATCGAAGCCCTAATCATAACTTAAATATGCCCAGGCACAGACGAGATTACAAACATAATCCTATATCTATTTTTGGAATTCATAACCATATCAAAATGCTACGGCATTTGACTGTGGTAATCACCCCAGCTGAGATAATGAGGGAAGTTAAGATGGACAGTCCAACCCCTTTCCATTTTCTAAACCAATTTTCTAGCCATCCTGTGAGTGAATTGCTAATGCTAGAATTCTCTGTTAATTCCTCAAATAGGGCTGTTAGGCTCCATAAAGCTTTAGTGATAGTTCTGTAAGGGGCAGTGTTATTGGGCATGAATGTACAGCAACTACCTCCAATCATAACACAGACTCTCCATAACACAGACTCTCCCTTTCTCAGCCATTCTATTTTCGAATGCCATTCTGCTAGTAACATTTAATTGTTCTGCAACTCCCTTAACTGCATCCTTGGTGTAATTAATAAATCTCAGTTGATTATAATAAATGTAATTAGTCTAACCTACATTTTATTAATGGTGACCCACCAGAACAAGAGTGACTCAAACTCAGCTGCTACCTGATTTCTAGCCCTAAATTCAACTGGGACTCTTTGGGGAACTCCTATATTGTCTAGAAAGATCTGTTTGTCAAAAGAACCAGTAGACTTCTTTTCTCTCTCCCTCCCTGGGATGTTATTTTCACTTCTTTTTCAAATGCCAAGGTGAATGGGTTAGTTAATTGGACCAGAGCACAGGTTCCGCCCCACTTCTCAAGCAGTAGTGGTCAGAGAATACCCTTTCCATTGTACCACTACAGGTCTGCTCAAGATATGACCAAACTGGAGAAATTGCCAGTACTGTCCTCACTTATGTTCCAAACTTGTGTACACAAGGCTATGGTGCCAAGGTCCTGGAGCCCTTTCCCCATCTAGAGAGGCCGACAGAGTGACTTCCTAGAACAAGGTTGGAAGCTGGTATGGCTTTGATGTCTCCCTTCTTGATAGGAGGGAAGAAAGAGGACAAAGCACTACAATTTTCACCAGGAATAGCATTCTGGAAGAGGAGCACTATGCCCTTACACTCTCTTTCATGCTTCTCCATACCTAATGGAAAGGGTACAATATAAGCAGTAGGCCAGTTTATTGCACAAGAATAACAGTTGCTTTTGTTTAGGCTCTGGACTGTATATTTGACCCATTTTACCCAGGCATTTGCATCTCCATATCCTGTCTCTATTTATATGGTTTGCTTTAAACCCTCTGCCTTAAGCATCCTGGCTGCTTTGAGATCATTCTGTATCAGGGAACTGGCCTTTGGTGTGTTTTCCTTTGGTATCTCTGAAGGGTTAGCTGGAGGGGGTGTTATTGACATCATATCTGCAGGGGAAAGAAGGACTCGAATACGGAACCTCCCCAGAGGATCTTTACCTGTAATGCCTACCCGCATTCCATAGACTTTGTCGGGGGAAGAATAATGGTCATTATTGCTGAATTTGACTGCCTTTCTAATAGTTATCATCACTGGGTTACACTGGAGGTTTTTGCAGTCAGGTGGGGTATTACCTTTATAAAAGTCTATCTTGTTCTCTAATGGTTTCAAGTGAATATGACCTCCTCCATTCCCAGTGGTTCATCCCTTGTACTCAGTAGTCCACCACACAGGGCTCCAGTCAAGATTGGTGGGGGGTGGGGGGAAGTTGAGAAGCCTCTTGGTGACTCTGGGCATCGTTATTTATTTGCCTGCTCAGCTGCTGCTGCTGTCCTAAATTTTCATACCTTATCACTTGACAGGTATCAAACTGCACAGTCTGAGGCTGTAGGTTACCATCAATTTAATGGGGCTTGTCATGACCTGAATCTGAAACATCATAGTCAGTATAATTATTTTCATTTTCAGAAATTTTAAATCTTTCATTTGCTAGTCTCTTGAGGCACTAGACAAGATGGATATAGATAATAGCCTTCCCTCTAAGTGAAGGGATATCTTTCCACAAAGTTCACTGATACAGAGTCTGACCAGTCCGTCCCACTTTCTGATATGCCCTTCCAACTATTGTCTTTTCAGAGTGATCAGAAGTTGGAGTTATTTTGCAGGACTCGGATGATGTTGTTGGGTACTTATCATCTGGCTTAGGTATTGGTCCCTTTACTCTAGTGTAGGGAATCCAGCCTTTTTCTGCTGTTTGAACTGCCATTTTAGTTGTCAGCAAGACTTGATAAGGTCCTTCCCAGGTCAGTTGAAGTTTGGACTCTTTCCCTGATTTGATTAGTGCCCAGTTGCCAGGTCAGTGTTGATGGACTGCAAATTCAAGAGGTGGCGTCTGAGCCAGCAAACCCCAATATCTGAGGGATGACAAAGTAGAAGACAAGACCAGAGGACATATAATTTTGAAGAAAGATCCTTCAACTCAAAGGAGGGGAGTTCTTCAGGCCTCCCAGGGAAAGGCAGACCTAAAAGCATTTTGTAAGGAGAAATTCCCAATTCTCTCCTAGGGGCAGTCCATATTCTTAACAGAGCTATAGGTAAACATTTAACTTATGGTAATTTGGTTTCAAAGTCCTACTTAGTTTTTTGTTTTTTTTAAAAGGTTGATTCATTCTTTCCACTTTCCCTGAGGATGGCGGGTGCTAAAATGTATGGAAGTTCTATGTGACACCTAGACACAGCATAATATTTTGTAGCACTCTGGATGTAAAGTGACTACCATTGTCTGAATCTATATATTTTTTACTAACCCACATAGGGAAATTATTTGTTCAAGGATAATTTTTGAAGTCCCCATTGCTGTAGCTGAGGCTAGAGGATGTATGCTTTTATCTACACTGTCAGGTGATCTACAATAACCAGAACATACTTTAGTCAAACTATAGGGAGCATTTCAGTATAATCAACCTGAATGCTCTGGAATTGTCCAAGGCTAGGCTTCCTCCCCCCTGGCACTTGCTTTCTTAAACAAGTGCATAATCTGACAGATTATGCACCATTCACTTACTTGTTTGGCTATGGTATAAATGCCTAAGCACCTGAAATGCCTGAGGGAAGACCAGTCACAATGGCCTGTACTCCCCAGTGATTCCCTTGATGGCCTGTACTCCCTGATGACTTCATTACTACTTCCCTCATTTGTTTATTGCACATCTGCTGGCCATCTGGGAGGAGCCACTTCCCTTGGCTATTTAAGGTTGCCCCCAATTTTTCTAGTTCTTACTTTTTTTTTCAGAGAATACAGGAATTCCAATTTCTTTGAGTATGGAGGGTATCAGGACCATCAGTTCCAGAGGGGAACAGAGGACAGCCTCTTTTGCCTTTTCATCAGTCAATCTGTTGCCTCTTGCTTCAAAAATGTGACATTTCTGATGCCCATTTATATGTACTATGGATATTTCTCTTAGTAAGTGCAGACCAACTAATGTGGCATTAATGAGGATTCTATGATTGTGGTACTGAAAGCCAGGACTTGAGAATTTTGTAGGAAGGAAGTTTATTATAGCCACCTGGGCCTAGTGGACTGGAGTCCAAAAACCAAGCCCTGAGCCAGTCTTTTAGGCTGCTTTTATACAGAGAGCATGGGAGGGGTGGGGTTAAGAATCATTTGGCATGAAAGGTTTAAGTTTTGGTTTCTCAGGGCCTGGAGGCTTTCTGGAAACTAGGTAAGCTTGAATACACACACAGTCCGCATCATTCTTGAACACACATACAGCCCATATCATCCCCCCCTTTGATGCATGCTTAAATTCGTTAAACTCAGCATCACTATTGTTGGAGTTGTCCTGGACTGGCAGGTATGTATACAGAGCCATGAGGTGGGTGGCTGTTTGTGTTTTTACCATACTATTTATTAGGGTGCATACATTGTTTATAATGAGGGGGAGGAGACAAGGGAGTATAGTACATCCTCTTGTGAGGAAAGCAACTATCCCCACTAGAAGTTTAAAATTTTCTGCTATTGACTGCTACCCCCCGAAGAGATTACCTGGGTCCCAACCATTCTAAGTTTGCACTGGAACATGGGTAACCTTTAACATTTCATTTACAATCTCTTTGATAACTTTTCCAGTGCTATCTAGTGTGAGGCAACAGTTAGAGAGATTGAATTTTCCACAGACCCTTCCTTCAGTTGCCAAAAAGAAGTATAGGATGAGGCAGTTTTGATAGATGGCATTCCTGAATTTAGTTTGTTGCTGGGCTAGCAAGGTTAGAATATGGGTGATTTCATTAGTTATTGTTCCTACTAGTGCTTGTAGATAGATGATACAGTTAAGCATGTAAATGAGGGTACAGTAGCCCCACATGCCATCTTCGCCCATGTAGCCAGCCTGTAATATTGGATTATATGTTCAGGGGGCCATTCAATATCTGCCCAGGAGATAATGGCTCTATTTTCCCTTTTAATTTCCTTTAAGAGAATTAGGAAGAAGAAAGGCTTTATTGTACCAAGCATGGATGTGCCACACCAATTTTGGGAAAGCTCTTGAAATGCAACCTTCCCACAAATTCAGTACAGACCATTTGGGATGGTAAAGGGCCCTCTTGCAATGGAGTTCCATACTGCAATTAATTTGGGAAAAATATGGTTTATGAGAATGAGGCTAGATTCATTCCCCTTTCCTCAGGGCTCTGTTCTATCGGTGAAGTGATTTTGAAACCTTCCTCCTGTACATGTTAGGTTTCTGACAGATATAGAGAAGTTTAGGCATACCTTTGAAGTGCAATATCTTCCTATGACAGAGGTTTGCAAGGGCCACACACCATCTCAAGGGATTACTGGGAGGCCAGTTTCATTATGTGGTTGGCTGTAGTTGTATTCCCCAATTTCCCAGGGCCATTGGTCTCCCTTATTAGTGCCTCCACATATATAGCATGAGAAGACATTTAGGGCTGCTCCTAAAGTTTAGGTTAAGCATATGAAGAGGTTCCTTGCCCCCTGCAGAATGGAAAACAGCTTTTCTATCTCTTCATAGAAGGAGCGGAACACAGATTGGGCTTTACTTGTGAGTGACTGTTCCTGATACCCAACCCAGATGTAGACTCCTGAGTCTATTCCTTTACTGTCAGTCCAGAGGTCCATTTGGACTCCCTGGGTCTGCCAGGATTCAGGGTTTAGGATGGTGATGTTTAAGGGGTTACATTGACCAAATGGACACTTGGTTGGGGCCGTTGCATTGGTTAGGACAGCTGTTCGTCCAGTTGTGGTTGTGTCTCGGGTGGCCCAGGTGACACAGGACCAGAAGGGGCCATAGAATGCACCTTGGATTTTGCACCAAGAGTAGATACCCCCTGTCTCCCATCGCCCCCAGGCCACACATTTTACTTCTGGAGCACACAAATACTTATTGTTATAAGTATATTCTTGCTTCCAGCTGAGCCCTCCAGTCAACATTCCGTGGGATCCTAGAGTCTATGACCTGACAGGCATTAAATAGGAGAGGCACTCACTAGTTCCACCTAGTGACTGGGGTGGAGTTAAGTAGCTTCCCACTTTGATCAGACACTCTCATTTCTCACTGACGGGAGACTGCTGGGTCTTGGGGTCAAAGCAGGTTATCTAACCAGATATGTTAATGACACTATAGGAGACTCCCTGAAACTGGCAGGTGGTTGTATGGCCCTCACAGGTGTAAAGGCTATGGTATATTAATGTATTATTCACACGGGCTCCCGTTTGCACCTGTTGGATACATGGCCCACACTCTGTGGTGTCTACCTGAGACCAAGGGAGGGTCAGAGCCAGAATTAGGGGGAGTAGGCAATGGGGCATTTTTAACCAAGACTGAACTGGACTCCTGATTTTCTGCTATGCATAGACCAGTCAGCTTCTGGGGTGTGACTGGAGCAGGGCTTGGCATTTTGCCCTTTCACAAGATGAGTTTGGTTGAGTTGTGGGTATTCAGAATACAAGTCCAAGACTCTGGGGCAGCTTGTTTGACCCAGCTATGATGTATCCATGGGATGATTTCTGCCACCTTAACTGCAGTAGGAGTAGATAGAATGACAAGATAGGGTCCTCACCATCTAGGGGTTAGTGAGGCTGATTTCCAGTCTTTGACCCAGACTGCATCTCCCAGCTGGTACAGGTATATGAAGCTGCTTAGGCTAATGGGGGTCCTTTCTTGGACCCAGTGATGCAGGTTCTGTAGGGTTTTTCCTAAGCTGATCATTTGCTGAGTTATTGATAAATTCCCTTTTTCTCTGAGGTCACCTTCTATATTTTGGATTAAGTGGGGGGGAGGGCCTCCCAAAGAGGATTTCATAAGGGGTTAGGCCTAGCTTTCAGATTTAGCTGGCTCTAACTTAGAGGAGGGCACTTGGGAGCACTTGCATGCATGTTTGTCCAGTTTCTTGGCAGATTTTTGCAATATAAGTCTTTATTGTACATTCATTCACTCTACTGTTCCTGAGCTCTAAGGATGGTAAGTGGTATGCAGTTTCCATTGGATGCACAGTGCTTTGGCAATCTTTTGGGTGCTCTTGGAGATGAAGGTGGGTCTGTTGTTGGATCCAACTGAGAGGGGTAGCCTGTAGTGAGGGATGATTTCCCTGGGCAGAACTTTGGCCACTCCCTCAACCTTCTTGGTTGGAATGGGGAAGACCCCCACCCAGCTAGAAAAGGTGCAAATGAGGACTGCGAGGTATTTGTAACTTCTGGATCATGGCATTTTGGTGAACTCAACTACTATATCTTTGAGAGGCATGTTGCTGATTCGCTGGATTCCTGGGGCTCCCTTGGGTCCTTGGCGAGGGTTATTTTTTGTGTGTGTCAAGCACCACTGGCATATGGCATGGGTGATAGTGGCCAGACTTGGGATGTAGAAGAATCTTTCTAATACTTCTCTAAGATGAGTTCTCCTAAGTGTGAGCCTTCAAGGTAGTCTTGTACTATGCTTGTGGCTAATACCTGAGGCATGACAATTCTCTGATGGGGCAGTGCCCACCATCCATCCATTCCCTGAGTTCCACCCTCCGAGAGCATCCATTCTTTTTCAGCTTGAGTGTACTGCAGTTGCTGGTGATTCAGGGGTTGGGGAACTAGGGCAGGTTGTGTATACTGAAGGTTCTGGTAATTTAGAGGTTGGGGGATAAGGGTTGTCAGTCTCTCTTCATGTACCGCTTTCTTTGCCTCAGCATCTGCCCTTTGGTTTTCTAGGGCCACCAGACCATGGCCCATCTGGTGTTCTCTACAGTGAATCATGGATACCTCAGCAGGTTCCCAAACTGTTTTCAGCAATTCAAGAATTTGTGCACCATGTTTAATGTCATTACCTCCCAAGTTGATGAGTCCCTTTTCTTTATACAAGGCTCCATATGTGTGAAAGGTTAGGAAGACATACTTGGAATCTGTATAGATGTTGACCTGGCTCTAGCCACAAGTTGTAGGGCCTGGGTGAGGGCAAGGGGTTCAACCTTCTGTACCAAGGTGTTGTCTGGGAGATGCTGGGCTTCTACTGTAGACTCAGAGGTTACTACGGCATAGCCTGCCTGTCAGTCATTCCTTTGGACAAAACTACTCCCATCTATGAAGAATTCCATGTCAGGGTTATATAATGGCTGGTCCTGAAGATTTGGCCAGTGGAATACACTTTTTGCAATGTTTCAAGACAACTGTGGGTAGGAGTTCCTGGCTCAACAGGCAGGTGGGTAGCAGGGTTCAGGGTCTTTAAGAGTTCCAGTTGAATGGATGGTTCTTCATATAGTAAGGATAGATATTTGACCAGGTAGCTGTTGGTGAACCAGTGTGTTCCTATGGTTTCTAAAATTGTAATCACTGCATTTGGAACTCGGACAATCATAAGTTGTCTAAGAGTTAATTTCACGGCTTCCATTGTTAGCATTGCTGCAGCAACTATAGCTTGTAGGCAAGAGGGCCATCCTTGGGCCACAGTGTCCAATTGTTTGGACAGGTAGCCTACAGGTCTTTGCCAGGAACCCAAGTATTGAGTGAGTACCTCTACTGTGACACCCTAGTGATTATGGATGTTTGGATATAATGCTTTGCTTGGATCTAGAAGCCCGAGGCTTGGTGCTTCTATTAGGGCCTACCTGAGAGTGGCGAAGGCAGTTTTCTGTGGGCTCTCCCAAAACAAGGGTTCGTGATCTCCCCTCTTTGTGGCCTCATACAAAGGGCATGTGAGGACTTCAGAATTAGGGATCCAAAAGTGGCAGAATTCAGTCACTCTGATGAATTCTCATAGCTTTCGGTGAGTGCTGGACTCAGGGAGGCTGCAGATTGCTTCCTTTCTTTCAGGTCCCAATTTGTGGAGCCCCTGTGATACCCTGTAAGCCAGATATTTGATTTGAGGCAAGCAAATTTGAGTCTTCCTTTTGGACACCTGGTAACCTTTTTGTTGCAGATGCTCTAAGAGGGCATGGTTTCTGCTGCACTGTGTTGGTAGGTGGCACTTCTGAGGATAAGATCATCTACATATAGGAGAAGGAAACAATTACGACTTTTTGGTTCAAAGGACTTAAGATCACTGGACAAGACTTAATTTTTGAATCCTTGAGGGAGCCATGCCCAGATGAATTGTTGCTTTTTTGCCAGAGCTTTGATCGTCCAATGTAAAGGCAAAGATCAGTTGACTTCAGGGTGCCATATGAATGCAAAAGAAAGCATTCTTGAGGTCCAGGCATGAAAGGATATCAATGAGGATATCAAGTGAGGATATCAAACTGAGGAGAGTGTAGAGTTTGGGGACTGCCAGGTGTAAGGTCACTACAGCTGAGTTGACCACTCACAAGTCCTGGACTGGCCGGTAATCCTCATTGGCCTTTTTGACCAGGAAGAGTGAGGTATTGCATGGGGACTGGCACAGCCTCAGTATACCTTTATTCAGCAACCTTTGAATACATAACTGGATTTTTTCTTGCGCTTCATATGGAATGGGATATTGTTTTATGCTTACTGGGCTGGCAGTGGGCTTTATTTCAACAACAATTAGGGGATTGGTGTGTGCCACTCCCATTGGGTTGCCTTCTGCCCATAATCTGGGCATGTCTTCAAAGAACAGTGATATGGGTGTGCACTGGCCGGCTTCAGTGAGGCAGAACAGTCTCCATTCTTCCTGCAGAGGGAGGGTTAGCACCACTGTTGGAGGATTTGGTGGTTCGAATTTTAGGATGGATTGGCCCATGGCGTCAAAGGCAATCTGAGCTTGTAGTTTAGACAGCAGATCCTGACCCAGAAGGGCGATAGGGCATTCAAGGAGATACAGGAACTCATGAGTGAGTTCTTTACCCCCGAATGTTACAGGTTCTGGCTTGGAGAATGGGCCACTGGGTGCTTTTACCAGTTGTCCCTGCAATAGTGGCCTGCCTTTTTGATAATGGTCTGACTGGCCTGGTTATCACAGAGTGTTGGGCTCCACTCTCAACCATCATATATATGGTGAAGCTGCCAATTCAGACTCCAACCATGGGCTCTGTGGGGCTGAGAGAGTAGGAGCCTGTCTGTCCTAATAGTCCTCATTGGAGCCCTCTATTCCTGCAATTCCAATGAGTTGATTTGCAGGCTTTCCTTCTGAATTTCTGCAAGCCCAGTGTTCAGTTTGCAGTGCCTTGTTTGTTTTCCTGGCCAATGTTTTGGCTGTCTTTTTAGAAGTGATGGGATTGAGCAGTATGTTGGGGTACTCCTGCTTCCAGTGCCCTTCCTCCTGGCAGTATGCACATTGATTTCATCCGAGGGGTGGGCGGCCCCTCTTTGGGGCAGGAGTGTCCCAGTTCATACTCCTTGACACAGGATTGCTTCTTTTGACTATTGCTGCCCTGAGAAGGTCTACTTTCTTTTTCAATTTCAGGTTTTCCTCCCTTTTGGTCTCTACATCGCAGTTGATGTGGACCTTGGTGACCACCTCCATGAGCTGGGAGATGTTGATACTGATGAACCCATCCAACATTTGTAGTTTATGTCAGATGTCAGCCTGTGATTGGGTGACAAATGCCATGTTGACCACTGTTTGGTTCTCAGGGGCATCCAATTGAAGGGTGTGCATACAAGAAATATCTCACATAACTGCTCATAGAACTGAGCAGGACTTTCATCAAGAGCCTGTAGGACTTGGGTGGTCTTGGACATGTTTACTGCCTTTTGGCTTCCAGCCTTGAACTCTTTGACTAAGACTCCAAGGAAGGTTTCTAGTTGGTTGAGCTTGGTCACATTTTTGGAATCCCATTGGGGGTCATCATCTCAGAACTGTGTCTGGGCATATTGGTCACTGTCGAGGGTTCCCACAGGTGGATGCTCTTTGAGCCAGGTTAGGGCTCCTTGTGTGACTTGCGTTCTCTCCTCAAAGTTGAGAAAGGTCATGAGGAGTTGTGTGCAGTTGGCCCAGGTGGGTCTGTGGGTTTGTATGATACACTGGAAGAGATGCGTCATGGCCTCAGGTTCTCTGAGTATGATAGGGTGTGGCTTTTCCAGTTAAAGAAGTCGGTGGTAGTGAAGGGTTGGTACACGAACATTCGGTCCCCTCCTAGGACCTGGTCATTGGCATCATAATAAATTGGAGCTCACATTTCACGGAGGGGTAGCTGTATGCTGGCTCTCCCTGCCTCACCTTTTTCAGGGTTCCCCATGGTCTGAGTTGTTGTCTTCCACGGGCTCTTTCCTGAATGACTGTCAGTGCCTGGGCCTGGGAGAACGACACTATGCCACTGCGGGATGAGACTGGTGGAGACAGTGGCTGTGGGGGTGATGAGGAAGCACTCCTTGGAGAAGGCACTCATCCTCACTCCTCAGCACTGGTGCAGTAGGAGTAACCACATAAGGTGTCAGGAGGGGAAGTGCATTTGGCTTAATGGATAAAGCGTCCACCTACCACATGGAGGGCCCAGGGTTCAAACCTAGGGCCTCCTGACCCATGTGATGAGCTGGCCCATGCGTAGTGCTGATGCATGCAAGGAGTACCCTGCCATGCAGGGATGTCCCCTGTATAGGGAAGCCCCATGTGCAAGGAATGTGCCCCTTAAGGAGAGCCGCCCTGTGTGAAAAAAGGTGAAAAAAGTGCAGCCTGCCCAGGAGTGGCACTGCACACATGGAGAGCGGACACAGCTAGATGATGCAACAACAAAAAAACACAGATTCCCAGTGCTGCTGACAAGAATAGAAGCAAGACACAGAACAACCAGCAAATGGACACAGAGCAGACAACTGAGGGGCAGAAAGTGGAGAGAAATAAATTAAAAAATTAAAAATTAAAAAAAAAAAAGGTGGCTGGAGGTCACCTTTGTCCAGCCCCTTCAGAATGGGTGGGTCAGGACTAGATTTCGAGCTCACTTTTTTCAGACCGTTCTCAAGGTGCTTGTTTGACCCAGTCCCCTGGACAGCACCCCTGGGCCTTTGTATCAGGCAAATCCTAGTTATACATTTCTTCAACCAGGGTGGACTTTGACTTACAGTTTCCTGCCAGGCTTTGATGTATGATAACTGATCAGGGTGCCCTGGTTTACCAGTCATAATGTCATAGACCTTACAGATGATCTGGGGGTTGAAGTTCCTTTCTGGGGTCCAGCCCATGCCCAAAGTTGGCCTTTCTAGCTCACAAAGGGTTCTGAGTCTTCCTGGTTGGACCCTTATGCCATATACATCCCCGTGGAACACTTGGGGAAAGTTTTCAGCATGCAACCTAGTGGGGTCCTACTTTGTGTGTTTCCAGTGTTCCTGCCCTCTGTCAGTGCTGTGCTACAAATGTTCAGCCTTTAGCTTTGTCCATCTCCAGCTGCTCCCCTCATGGAGACTTAGAGTGCCTCTTAGTATGGCAGGTCGGTATAAATGCCCGACTCAGATGGAAGTTCCTTTGCGGGACCTTTCCACCACCTCTCACCATATGAGGTCACTGTGGATCCATGGATTGGGACTCCTCACTTGCCCCACAAAGGTTCTTTGCATCTCACATGTTCTCACCTCTCAATCACATGCACACAACCACCCTCCTTCCCTTTCTTTCTCAGACCTGGAGAAAATGGTTTCCTCCCCTCCTGGGAGTACTTGGGTCTTCCTGGGGGGTGATCAGGCTCCATTATGGCTTCCAGTGTCAGGCTTTCCCTACACTATGCCCCTGGGGGACTTACCCATCTGACACACGGAGTTCCTCTACTTCGTTCCCAAGGTCTTCTCCAGAACTTTTGGTGCCCCTGCTTCCCCAGGAGGGCCTCAGCAGAGTCCTCTACCTTATACTGGACTAACAGAGTCCAGGAACACCTTGGGCAGGGGGTTTGCCTGGACCCTCCTGGTCTCCGCAGGGGATCCAAGGGGGTCAACTAAATGTTACCATCTCTGACTTTCTCAGTGATCCCGGGCAAGCCCCCAGAAATGTTGTGACTTCAAGGAGGATTCTATGCTCATGAAACTGAAAGCCAGGACTCAAGAACTTTGTGGGAAGGAAGTTTATTACTGCCAGCTGGGCCTGGTGGACTCGAGTCCAAAAATCAAGCCCCAAGCCAGTCCTTTAGGTTGCTTTTATACAGAGAGCATGAAAGGGGTGGGGTAAGAAGGATATGGTGTGAAAGGTTTAAGTATTGGTTTCTCGGGGCTTGGGGGCTTTCTGGGAACTAGGTAAGCTTGAATACACACAGCACATATCTCTAACACTTGTTTTACTAGTTCCACATGGACTAACTCCTTCCTTCTGCTATTGACCAATCCCCTTTCTTCCTAAATTTTTCCAAAGATGTCGACCACATCAAACATATATTGAGAATCTGTATAGACTGTACCATCTTTTCCCTCTAACAATTTAAGAACTTGATTAAATGCATACAGCTCACAAGTCTGAGCCTGCCAATCATTGGGCAGTTGGCCACCTTCTTTCACCTCACAAGTTAGCCCATCAACAACAGCATAGCCATTGTGCCTTTTTCATTCCAGGGCCTTAGAAGACTCATTTATGAACAACTTTTCTCCCAAATGTAAGAGTAGATTCCCTGGGTTGGGCCAGATTTGGGTTTGGTATTCAATTAAATCTGAACAACCATGTGCAGGAGTTTTTACCTGTTTGGACCCTTTCCAAAGAAAAGAGGCTGGGTTCAGACTATGATCAATTGTTAATATTAAATCATCTTTTTCCATTAGGATTGCCTCATATTTCAGAATTCAGGAATCTATTAACTACCTTCCTGCTTTTTAAGATAAAATAGTCCTGACCTGATGAGGGGTGCTAACAACTAAGGCCCCTCTATAGGTCAGTTTCCTGCTTTCTTCTACTAATAGAGCAGTCGCTGCCATGGTCTGAACATATCTGGCCATCCCCTCAAGATGGGGTCCAGCGTTTTGGAAAGGACGACCACAGTCTTTTTTTTTCCTCATCAGAACTGGATTAGGACTCTCAAGGCTGTCCCCTTATCTACTGTAATAAACAGGGGGAAAGGTTTTTTTGAGGGAGGGGAAGGCTAGAACAGGGGCTTGCACTAATGCCCATTTGAGTCCCCCTAATGCCTTTACTTCCCTCTCCTTCCACTCTAATTTGTCAGGCACTTCTTCCAACAGTTTTTGGTATAACGCCTTCATTTGGGATGCATAAGAATTTATCCACAATTTAACAATATTTTACCAATCCCAAAAATCTTATTTCATTTTTTGTCTGGAGAAGAGGTAATTCCGTAATGGCCTGAATTCTTTCTGGATTATCTTTCTCCTTTTACCCCTGAGACTGTAAGGGAACTGCCAGAGAGTTTGATCTCTTTGGGAAGATGAGCTACGGAGGATAGGGCTGCCCTGGTATCCCCTAAATATGTAATTTCTTCTTGATATGGGCCCACCCTTAGATTTACTAAAGGGTCCTGGTGGGCTTTTGAAGTGAGGAGATTCAGATCCTCCTAATTCTCAAAATTCAGGAGGGAGATTACCTGACTTTCTTTAAACTTGGGCATTCCCTTTTGAAATGACCAGGCCTCCCACCGTGATAGCACGCTGCAGAGACTTGCATTCTCCTTGTCCCCTTACCTAAATAATTCCCTTTTACATCCTTATCTTGCCTCTGCGGGTTTCCTCCCTGACTCCTCTACAAACTTTCCTTAATCATTTGGTTGACTGTGCTTATCATAACCTTTGCCTTCTGTTTCTGCTTTTCCTCCTCTCTCCTTATAAACACTTTCTGGGACTTGTTCAATAACTCTTCTAATCGATTATCCAACCATCTTTCTATTTTCTGAATCTTCTGAATATTAGGCCAAGACCCCTTCACGTAGTTGACTTTCCCTGAGCCACAGGATCATCATCCCTAAATATTTCCTCATTTGGCCCCTTAGTCATTGAGGTAAGCAGAGGGAGTTTCATCCTTCTCCTGAGCTACTTCAAAGGCCTTATTTAAGTTTTGAGATTTGGGTATAGCCATTTTGATCCCCTGTATAATAAGGTCTGTAAGATCTTTCATCTGTGCTCTGTCCCCCAGGTCATTATTATCTCAATTAGGGTCTGTGTTTGGGAACTTCTGTTCTGCTGCTATTACCCCCTATCTGGGCAGATGCTGCCTTTCCCATTTCTTTATAGCTGCTGTTCATACTCTTCCTTTTTCCTCTCCCATAAAGAGAATATTCAATTTGGACATAAGTTCAGGCCAGGTACATAAACCAAGATCTGGGGACTAATCTACTTGTTCAGGTAGCCCCACTGGATCTTCCACTAGTGATTTCATCTCCTTTTTGAAGTTCCTTACTTCAGTACTCCTCAGTGAGGGAGTTACATAGCCAATCTCCCCGAGCCCCATTTGTACTTCTTTCAGTGGATACAAAGGCTCAGTGGAGTTTTGCTCTTTCACCAAACTCTTTTTCCTCAGGTGCTCTGGGGAATTGTATATCTTTCTTACACTGTTCCAGTTCTTTCCTCAGCTGTTGGTGGATTGTAACCCGTGAGGCTATTGCCCCACTCAATTCTCTAGTTCCCCAGGGTTTAGAATCAGTTCTTTTGGGCCCTCCAAGTCTAATGGCCCTTGTCCCAGGATGGGAGGGGGGACATAATGAGGAGAGAGATTCAACAGGAGGTCCCAGGCTTTAGTTTCTGTGGCTTTTGTTTCTGCAGCCTTAGTTTCTGCAAGCTTAATCTCAGGGTCTAGATTTTCAGCTCTCATAGTATAGAGAGTGGCCCCTTTTCCTTTACCAGCACACAGCATAGTCATACTCTTTTTTTTTTTTTTTTTGGAGAAGGGTGTTTTCCCATTGACACAGTACAAGGTCGGCACAAAGCCAATCCTCATCTGCCCCGTATTTTGGCCAGAAAACCTTGGGCAGTGAAATACTTTCCTTAGTCTGGATACAACAGCAGTATTTAATCATTTTCTTCTTTTCTTTTCCCCTGGTCCAGTCACTCTCAGTCCAATGCCTTAACATCCTCCCTAATGGACTATCCAGAGGAATATCTCCGGGGGATCCTACAGATACCCCCTTCCCCTTTTTCCCAGTCAACTGACTGCCTCTGTTTCCCATTCTGAATCTTGTCTGGGTTTCTTTCTCTTAAATGTATCGCTTCATTCATCTCTGGCCCTTTCCCTTGTGGGGAGAAGGGAAATGCCGATTGGGACTCCACACTCGCTTCGCACAGTATGCTTTGCGTCTCATGCATGCACAATCAACTTCAGACTCTTCAGAATTCCCGACCACCAAGGTAATACTTAATAGCCCTGTTCTTTCCTTGGACCCTGCATGGAGTTACCTAGTCAACAAGAGGCAGATTTTCCCTTCCCTTTTTCTCATCCACAGTCAGCAAGATTTAAGCATCTGTTCTCAGGTCCCTTGGCTGCCAGAGGTGAGGTCCCCACCGGGTTAGCCTAAGACTGCTTAAACAGTGGGGCATACCTCCCTGTCATCCACCCCAGGAGTCCACTCTCTGAAGCTTCAGAAACCCAGATGAGCCCCCAAAATTGTAAGAAAGAAATCTTCTTCTCAAAGAAAATAAGGCTCACCCGATTGTGAAGAAGAAAATAATTTATTTTCAGTCTTGCAAGAAGGGACACACAACCAGAAAACATGGCTGGTGCCCAAACAAAGGAAAATGACACAATTTATACCCCTAAGCCTAGCATGCAAGCCCTTTCTCTCTGTTTCTCCACAGTTGGATACTTTAGAGGTTACAGACTATCTGAGAAGTCTAACTTTCCAATGCAAGTCTTTCAGTTTAAGATTAACAGTCCCCCCTCATCACATTCCAACCACTTTGGCTTTTTCTTGCTCCTTTTGCCTCATAAGGAATGGAATTTAGTGCTGAATTGGAATTGACTTAGCTCTTTCTTGTGCATCTTTTTTTCTGGCTATAGGACTGGCTTAAGCTGGATTCCTTTGTTCCTGCTTAACCTGGGAGTGGGAGACTGAGACAGTAGGCTGCCAGGTTACATTAATTAACATTTTCTTCCTACCTGCTTTATATTGCCTTTATGTGAAAACCAAACTGATCCCTGTCTCTTACATGGGTGCTCAGTCTTTACTGCCATGGGCCTTAGTTTAGTAGAAAAGTTTGAGAAACACTGAAAATTTGTGTCCCTCTGTTTTGTTATTTTTAAAGTGTGGACAATGGTAATGCCAGTTTTTTTTGGAAGAACAAGTGAGATCATGAATTTGAAAGGATTTTGAAAACTCTTAAAAATATATGGCATTAAAGTATACTAAATTATCATCATGATAGGCAATGAAAGAGAGAAATCTCTATTTCATGAAGGTGTATTAATCATGACTCAGTAAATACCTGGGGATGGTCAGGATACCTAAGCACCTGCAGTTTCCCAAGGAAGGTAACTGGGAGAATTATCTGTTTTCTCCCCTGCTAAAATTTAACTTTCCCACATTTATTTGAGTTTGTAATTCCAATGCCTAAATGGTGTCTGAATTATCATGTGCGCTCAACAAATATTTGTTGATTAAATGAATTAATAAAGGTACTCTCAATAATGGCAAACCTCCCTATTACTAATATGGACATTGGTCCCTACTTGCTACTTACCCTGATGAGCTGGCAGGACCAGGGGTGAACTATAAGAAATCCTTTTATTTAGAATTAACCTGAGTAGCCCACTTTGCTTTTCATAGGAAACCAGCTTAGTTTTGACCCTTAAGATTTTACCTCCCTTAGGGCAAAAATAAAAAAACAAAAGCAAAAGACAAATTCAAAGTAATGAGAATTTCTTTCCAAAAGGCCTAGAGCAGAGGGGACAAACAGAGTTTGATCCCAACAAAGTCCTTCTAGGTCTTCCTAGAGAATACTCCTTCTAAACAAAAGGAAGCCTGAGGCCTTCTTTGTCAATCCAGTTGACTAGATTTCTACAGAAGAAATATAAAGAGAGGAAGAAGATCCAAAGAGATGAAATCGTCCAAGAAAAGAGACCATGAATTCAAGCCCAGATTTACTTATAGATTGTTAATTTTCTTAGTGGATACTGTCCTTCTTGGCATGGTATCCAATTTTTTGCCTTTGATCTTAACTCCCCTTCCACTGGGGCAGAGTTTGACCACTCCTTAGAAGTTCGGCATCATACTTAACAGAGTGAAGAAAAGAGACAATAAATAGTAGGCCTGAAATGTCTTTGATTTATTAGCTGCTGTAATCTGATGTTTTTGTTAGTTAGATTGGGAAATAGCTTTGGAATTGTACTACTGACAATGATTTTTTGAACTTTGATTTCCATTTAAGTTGCCAGATGCTTCTTGTACTCAATGAAATTTGTTTGTAACCTCTCTGCGCCTAAGACTTTTGCTTGGCATAGAAGAGGGAAGAACTTATTTCTCATCTGACAACTTGCATGAGAGAATGATTTGTCAAAATAGACAGTTTTGGTTTGCACCCTGGCTAGATTCCATGTGTATATTTTTCCCCAAGGATTGCACTGCCAAGGCTTCCATACATACAGGGAAACCATGCTTCTCCCTTCATTGCTTCCTCTCTGTGGTGCTTGTTTGCAAATTCTCATTATGGGAAGCAAGAGATGTTTCAATAAATAGTGAATGTACTAAAAATCCATTTGTTACCCTGAGGCTGGCTTCTTGCCTTCACCTCTATCCTGTTCTCCATCAGTCACAACTCTTATAACATTGGAATTATAGGCTCAGTCCTATAGAGGTGAAAGTAATCATACCAATTTAGAAAAGGACAAGATATTAAAAATATTTCATGCAACTCCTATATTTTACCGAAGATAAATCTGAGGCTCCAAAGGGGCAAGGATTCCTTTTTTAAAATCACAGCTCAAACAGATTCGTCTTTAACAAATATTTATGTTTTTATTAGTAGGTATAAGATACTGCTGAGAGATTCAGATATAAATAAGACCAGAAGCTGATAATTCTGAATGGGTAAGGAAGAGAGAAAAGTGTGTTCACAGCTAACCATACATGGTAACATGAAGGAGATACGGCAGCATCAAATTAAAGTGCAGGACACAATTCTTTTCAGCTGAGAGTGAAATTGTGTTAAAGATATTAAGCAATGCAATGAGTGTAATAATACAATGTATACGGCCGAGTGTTAGGCATCTAGCAGTTAGAGAAAAATTATCTGTTCCACTTCTGTGATGCAAATTTTAATTATATCCCTCCCATCTCCATCCATTAACACATATATAAAAAACTAGGGGGCATTGGCATCAATAATGTAGCCTCTGTGCAGCAAAATTCTCTTTAGATAGCAAGTATTTCAATATTTAGAGATTTTAATTGTTCTTTCCAACCTATTAGAACTGTATTGATTTTAAACAGATTTAATCACTAGTTACAGAAGCATAACTTGTTCATAGCAGAAAGTAAAACCACTTGCTTAGTTAGAAGACTGCACTGCTTTTATTCTCTTCTTGTTTTCCTACCTGGAAGGAATTGTTTTCTCCATCTGCAGTAAAACTCCTTAATTTGTACAGCCTATAAGTAAAATGTACTCTGTGACCAAGACAAGTTCATGGAATTTCAGAACATTACATTCTTTCAACATTTGTCACTTAATATTTTTGTTGTTTTGTTTTTGTTTTTTAGATTTATTTTTTATTTCTTTCTTTCCCCTTCTCCGCCCCTCCTCCCAGTTGTCTGCTTTCTGTGTCCATTTGCTGTGTGTTCTTCTGTGTCTGCTTGAATTCTTGTCAGAGGCACCTGGAATCTGTGTCTCATTTCTTTTTTGTTGTTGGGTCATCTTGTTGCGTCAGCTCTCCATGTGTGTGGCACCATTCCTGGGCAGGCTGCATTTTTTTTTTTCGCACTGGGTGGCTCTCCTTATGGGGCACAGTCCTTGCACATGGTGCTCCCCTACACAGGGGACACCCCTGCATGGCAAGGCACTCCTTGCACGCATCAGCACTGTGCGTGGGTCAGCTCATCACATAGGTCAGGAGGCCCTGGGTTTGAACCTTGGACCTCCCATGTGGTAGGTGGACACCCTATCTTTTGGACCAAATCTGCTTCCCTGTCACTTAATATTAACATCAGATTTACTGATTATTGCTAAGAGAGAACTTGAAATATTAGCATTTCTGGGGTTGGCTAGCTAATGTACTGATAAAAACTTTGTCAATTTGTGGGAATTCAGAATTTAACTGGAAATGCTTAGCAAACAAATGGGAATGTGGGGTGGCTACATTATAAGAATCAGGACTATAGGTACAGGTTTGAGTGCATCCTGAAGAGATGGGACAGCAGAATTCATAAAATGAGATGACACCTATGAGAGAACAATTATAAAAACAATAAGAACAAGATCAACAATAACAGGAGCCAATGTTTTTTGAGCAATTCCCACATGGAGTGGGAATAATTTTATCCAACTTTTTCAAATGATGGAAGGCCAGAAAAGTTAAGTTTCCAGAGTCATACAACTAATAACTTGCTGGGATGAGACTGGGATCAGAGTAAAAAACTTGCCCTGGATGGCCAGGGACTGTCCCAATTCAGGAAACCCTTTGGTCCCAGGGAGGCCTGGTCATCCCAGCTCAGATCCACAGCTGCTGGAGTCCAAAGCCTGTGCTCTTACTTGGTATATTGTACTGCTTTCACGGAGGAGAAAGACAAGCAAAGACCAGATGTGGAATCTTGAGAGATATTAATAATTTAAAACATGAAGAAGACTATAAGGTCCATTCTTGTAAGAATATATCTATCTTTCCCACCCATTGCATCCCCAATCCCTGGCACTATGTGTGGCACAGAGTAGATGCCCAATAAGGATGTGTGAGATTAATTAATTGATTGGTTATTAATTGACTGGAGGATAAACAGGACAATATCACATCCCACGAGGGTCAAGAAGGGAGCTCCTAGACTGAGATGATCAATAACAATATTGTTACAATATTTGATTTTAAAAGGGAAATGATTTTGCAAACTTTGATCATCAGAAACTTCAGGATACATGCTTTGAAAGCAGGGGTACAGGGAGATTCTGGTAGGCTCCAGTGTGTCAATCTCACTCTTACATGCTCTGAAGGGAACACAGTATTCACGTGGGTCTGACCAGCACATAATGGAGCATGACTATCACCTCTCTTATACTGGACCAGAAACTTGTTATGAGGATTAAAATTACAAAAGCCATTTATTTTGGAAGCCACATCAGACCTCAGATTCCTCAGTTACTTATTGTGCCCATGTGCAGCTAGTGTATTTTTCCCTGTAATGTTCTCTCTGCCACTGTAAAAGAAGCAACATTGTTTTGGGTAAGGGAGAGGCATCTGTGCTCTATCTTGTTTGTCATTAATAAACCCCCAAGCTCTGTTCTCATTTCAGAGCCACTAGTGTCTGGTAATGATTTTTAAGCCAGAACACACACAGCTGGATATTCAAACCCCAGATTAAATTTTGTTTTCTAACGTATCACCTGTTTTGAGTTGAAAGAAAGATTAAATGTATTGTCAACATTATTCGAGAAAGAGGAATGGAAAAGTTCACTCCTTTCTCCTAGCTGCCACCAAACCATTGAAAAAAATGTTTGCCTTGGTTTCTGAAATCACCTGGTAGAATTTTCAGCTCCTGAGGCAGGTACCATCACTGTTGTTATGCTATTAAAACTTCTGCAGAGCCAATTTTCTTGAAGAGTAAGAAAATTTGGGTGGGACTAGGTTGGGATTGGTTTGATTGCAGCTGATATAAACATCTCTGAATTATATTTTCTTACATGCCCAAGTAACCTAAGAACCCCAAATCAAAGAAGAAAGCAGATTGACTAGGCATAGCCAAATTTTTTGAAAAAGCAAAACTGAATACAATAATAACAGCTTTCAGAATTTGTGAAAATGTCAATGTAAGAAAACTAGTTCTAATGCAAGCTTAGCTGTGAAATTTTATTGAAAAAATTCTCACCCAAGCATGGCATCTTTAAATAATGAATATGTGAGGAGAAACACAAGGAAAAGAGCCATTATTTACAATAAGAATAAACAAGTATACTCTAATGATTATAGATTTGGGTACGGCATGTTTTGCCTGATTTTTGTTTCATTGCCTCTTTGTCATTATAGGCCTGTCTGATGATTTGGGAAAGTCTCATGGGTGAATGCTTTTGTATTTGCTCAGCAGAGAACAACAGTTGCAATATGTGAATAGGGTGCCTCTTCCCTTTGGATGCCTTGAGATATGTATAATAGATTAAGTTGGCATTGTGCAGAGCAAACAGGTCTGTATTACCAAGAATATGAATAATGTCAGTTTCTGTAATTGCTAACATCTGGCTTTCCATAAATCTGTTAAATTGCATGGAAGCAGAATTTGATTTCTGTGTCATAAGTAAAGCAATTACATGGAACTCTGTAGGCAATATGGTCCTATATTCATCTGTGAAATCCTGTTATTCTGGAGTAGAGAAAGAAAAGACTGGCTTTGCACCATGTTTTCATTGCATAAACTAGGAGTACATTTCTTTATGCTCAGAAGTCTTAATTTTAGGGAGGAAAAACACTGCCAATCAACTTTTTAGTACAAAATAATCAAATGCTAAAAATGCATATTATGATTTGATATTAGTTTTCAATGTAGAGATTATTTTAGAGACGACCAAAAGTTACAGATCCTTTTGCATGCATTAGTGGTGGATCAGTTGAAAACAAGTTTCCATGCAATTTCAGAAGTATTTTGTTAATGGGCTTCCTCTGCCCTTGTTCTCAAGCATTTGACAAAAGTAAAATGAAAAAATAAAACATTGCCTTCCTATTTCAGTTCTATTCCTACTTTACTATATTCATCATATTTTGAACCAACCCAGGGGCTTTAGCTGATAAAAACCTAACAATAAAATGTGTTCCCTGTTGGAAAGAATTGTGGTTATGCCTATATTTACTGAAGAACTTGGAGGCCAAATTTTGCAAAGTAGACTCTATAATGTTATTGGTCTGTCTTTCCTGGATTTACATAAGTTCAATTTAATAAGTATAATACTTTGGACACCCACATTGTACTCCATTGTACCTGGCCCTGGGAAGAGAAAGAGGAATAAGATTTGTTCCGTGTCCTCAATGACTTACCATGTATCTATGGAGATGAATGTATTGAACATGTAACTCCTGAGAAATAAGTGGAAGGATAGAATTGTGTATAAGGTACATGCAAAGCAAAAAATAAATGACTGCCCTGCAGAATGAGGGGTGGTGATGCTCAATCTTGATTTTGAAGAATGTATAAGAGTGAAGATAATACAGGAAGAAAAGTGCCTATATTATCAATTAATTAATATATATGTCCCACCTTATTTCATATAGGCTGAGAAAAAGTACCCCCATAATAAGAAAGAGGGGGACAAAATAGGAAACAACATGGATTATGTATGGATCTCCCATTGCTTTTGAATGGAAAGAGGAAGGAATAGAAGGTAATTGAAGCTTTAGCTTGGGGCTTATGTGAGATTCTAGGAAGCTACTGAGAGGTGGTGCACAGAGGAGTGATACAGACAGATTTGCCAGATTTGATTTTTTAGAGCATTCCTCCTTTGTGGAAGATGGTTTAAAGCAATGGTTCTCATCTGACTGAACAGCATCTAGATATCAGGACCCTATTCTACAAAAATTAAATCAGTCTCTATTGGCAATAAGCCTGGACATCATTACTTTCTTTAAAGTTTTATTTATTTTATGTTATTTATTTTTTTTAAATTGCCTCTTTTTTAAAAAATACATACACTACAAAAAATGTTACATGAAAAAATATGAGGATCCCATATACCCCAAATCCTAGCCGCCACCCCCCCTCCTCCCACATAAACAACCTCTTTCAGCATTGTGGCACATTCATTGCATTTGGTGAATACATTTTGGAGCACTGCTGCACCACATGGATTTTAGTTTACATTGTAGTTTACACTCTCCCCCACTCCATTCAGTGGGTTATGGCAGGATATATATGTCTAGCAACTGCCCCCACAATATCATTTAAAACAACACCAAGTCCCAAAAATGCCCCCACATCACATCTCTTCTTCCCTCTCCCTGCCCTCACCAACTACCATGGCCACTGCATCCACATCAGTGATACAATTCCTTCTATTGCTGGAGTCACACTAGTTCTTTAGTAAAATACCAATAAGTCCACTCTAATCCATATTTTATTCCTCCATCCAGTGAACCCTGGGATGGTGATATCCACTCCACCTCTAAATCGAGAGGGGGCTTAGATTCCACATGGCTGATGGATGCGATTCTCCTGTTTGCAGTTGTAGGCACTCTCTGTTCCCTGGTGTGGTGGTTGACCATCTTCACCTCCCTGTTAGCTGGCCTGTATAAGTCCAACGAACTGGAGAGTAGGAGTTGCAACTCTGCTGCGACTCAGGGCCCAGCTGGCATATGGACAGTCTAGAGATTCAAGTTTCTTGAGCATACAGCAACCCCAGCACAAACCACAAGTTCAGTAAAAGTGACAGAAGAAGCATGTGTAAATGGATCACATCTGAGTCCAACTCCATCACACTCGGGAGCACAAATTCCAAAGTAGGGCCCAGTGGCAAGGTACTGAACTCCAGAGCCATCTGCCATGACCATAGAACCTGTGTGTCTCTGTAACCCTCAGGAGCACCAGTACTTGGGGTTGTATCTACTTTGGCTATCTCTGGGATCCTGCTGAGATGTGCATAAGCACGACCCTCTGATGACCTCCTGACCCATTTTGAAGTCTCTTAGCCATGTAAACTCATTTGTCCTTACCATTTCCCCCTTTTGTTTAAGACCTTTTTCTGGTGGCATCATCAGCTGGTGATTGGTAGTAATCCCTTGGCGCCAGGGGTCTCAACCCCAGGAGTCATGTCCCATGCTGGGGGAAGGCAATGCATTTACATGCTGAGTTTGGCTTAGAGAATCGTCACATTTGAGCAACATGGAGGCTCTCAGGAGGTAGCTTTAGGCACCCTGCAGCTCTAGGCCTAGTTGAAATTTTGGGCACACAGGCTCGTAAGCATTGTCATCAGTATGAAGGGCTCATCATTGGACCATCCTTCTTCACTGATCTTTGCCCTTGTACTTGGGGGATTGTTGCTGTTCCATTGGGGAATGTGACAGAGCTCCCTTGGCTAGTTAGTCAGCACTCCATCAGTTGTTGTTTATAAATGTAACTACTATGAAAATATCCAACAGATATCAGAACATTTTTATGTCCCCTATATACGTGACCTGTAGAACTGCCTCCCAACATGTGCCTCCCATCAGTAACACCCACACACCAGTGTTCCTCCCCTGCCATGGTTGAACCCCTCTGTGGTCCAAAATTTCTTAAAGAACGAAGCCTAGTATATTGCAAATTCAAATAGGAAAATGAAATAGTAATGATAGTTTAAATATTAGAAATTGGACATCATTATTTTTTAAGGCTTCCCAAGTATTTTTACTGTGCCGTTAGTTGAGAATCACCAGATTAGAATGAGAAGTAGATAGAATCAGGGAGACAAAATTAGAGCCATTGCAATTACCTCCAAGTGATAGAGGGTCTGAGCTAAGAGAGTTCAAAGAAATCTAGATTTTATTTTTTATGATTACATATGTAATGAGCCATCTATTGATCTATCTTTCCATCAGTTTTTCTTGTAGCTCTATCTTCTAGAGATACACACTAGGTTATAAAAGTGTTGAGAGAAATATAAGATGGAGTATTTGTAATTAAATTACTTTTAGCAAAAATTGGGGGCATAAGAATGATGCAAATGTGTTCCTTTATTATAGTTCCTAAGGTAGTATATACCTAAATCCTATACCAAATGCTACTGATTGTCATTGTAATGGGACTTCAGAGGGGTTGAATGTTTGTTGTGAATTGACATCCTATTTGGGAGATGCCTAACTGAGGGAGGTAGACTTGAACTTTGTCTTACATATATAACTGTTTTAAATCAATAAACAATTATTTATGGAGCCCACATTATGTTGTCAACCTTTTTTATATTTGGAAGACCATAGAATAGATGGGTATGGTTTTAAAAAGGAAAAAAAAATTCTGGTCAAAGGGCATAAATAATGTGCCCAAGGACATAAGTTATGATGTCTAAAATGACTGGTACCTAGTAAGCACTCAGTTAAATGGAGGAGGTTGATTTTGAACCTGGGTCATCTGACTCTCAAATACAATTCTAATTATAGTTTGGAAGACTTAGAGTAGGGGAGAAAGAATGGGGAGATGACAGAAGTTTCTAGGCAGGCTACATATACACAAATGCATTGAGGATTGCATGGGCATGGCCAGGATATGTGAGGCCAGATTGCAATTGACCTCAAATCCAGGCATCATACTTTGGGATCATTTTCATAGTTTACAAAGAATGAATTATGATTCATTAACTAAATGGCTTGGCTGAGGCTACAATTGGTTGGACAATGAGAAAAGAGTAGACTATGGAAGGAATTAGCTTTTAGAAATATTGTTGGAATTCCTAAACAACTTGGTCCATTTTAGTTCAATGCAGTAAAGCAATGTTTTATACCAATCTATTGGATGCAGCCAGTAAGGAAAGATACATCATTTATTTATTATTTTTAAGTCATAGTAGTCCAAAATTCTAGCAAACATTGATAAGCTAATTAGATCATATTATCCTCAGAATTTCAATTAAAATTACTAAAGAAGGTCTGTATAAGAATGTATCCTTAAAAATAAGTCACAGCTTATAGAGGCTAAAAAGTTCAAAGTCGATAAAACCATGGAATTTTCTAACATTCTAGTATGCCGAACGGTAACTTTGACCTTGAGTTGGCATAGCATAGGAGAAAGAGCTCTAGTACAGCTGTCATTTTCCTTTCTTTAACATGTACTAGCTGTGTGACAAGGAAGAAGCCATTTAAACTATCTTTCTACCTTAGAATCTTCTTTTATGAAATAAGAATAATTATTTCTACCCTGCTATTAAATGTCATAAATAAAAAGAGCACTGAAAATCTGTGAAACAATATATATCAATATAAAGTAGTAACAATATAATTGATATTATGCCTTTAAAATTGCATTGAATATTTTAAAGGGATGTACGTAACATTTGGGATTTATTTTCTTTAATCCCATTATCCTTAACCATGTGCTTATAAATATGTGTTTTAAAAAGAAATGTTGAGATGTAAAATATATTAACTTACACTATTCTTATTCTAATTCACTATAGGAGTCAAGTCTACCACTTATTAGGGTATCAATAGTTATCTGTGTATACACATGTGCTCCTCTTTATCACCTCCCTCAAAGCAGTGTCTTATATGTCATTGTCACCCCAACAGTCTCTGGCATGCAGACAATCTCATAATAGCAGACTCTGTCAAAATTTATTGAAATCAATGTTATCATCAGAAGGATATTTGAAGGCATGGCAATAGATTAATCTGGGGAGACTCTGGTAGACACAATGTCTTCAAATAGTTTCAGGATTATCATAAATTTAAAAAAGGTAGTAGACTTTTCTTGTTTGACCTTGGAACTAGTACCAATGTGTAGAAGTTAGTGGGTAAGATATTTCACCTAAATTTAAGAAAGATTTTTCTAAGAGAGTTATTCAAAGACAGAGTTAGCAGCCTTGAGAACTAATAGATTATCCATTGGAAAAGATCTCAAGTCAGGGCTGGATAGCTATGTGTTTGAGGTGTTGTTTACTGACTCAAGCTTTGAATGTCAGGGTATAATGACTGGATTTAAATTTTCCTTCCTTACTCTGCTGTCAATGAAAAACAGCACAATATATGTATATCTTTCATCAGCATCCATAAAATACCTTACTGTAGCTTTGAACTTTCTTTGTGAGGGCAAAATTGCTGCTGGTCAGTGGGTGGTATGGCTTTGATTAGGTAAGATACCTAGTAATTATTATGCCATTTTCTTTCAACCTTGGCCCTAGGATCTGGGTGCAATCGAAATGGCTCAAAAGCCCTAATTGCCTACTTGTTCCAGTTCAGTGGCTAATTACTCACACTGTTTCTAAAAGACCCAGATCTCCATGGAGTGTATCCACATCGTTAATGATTTAACAGAGTATGTGGCTTCTGGATGGAATGGTTCTTGAGAATAACCTAACACCAGAGCACAGTTGCTATTGAATATTTCAGTATTTGGGATCAAACAGCTGTGGGTTTGGGTCTCAAACCTGCCACTTATTAGCCATATGAGAGTGGGCATGTTATTGAACTTCTATGAGCCTCTGCTCCATTATTTGTAAAATAGGGATGAGAGCAAATCCTACCACATAGCCTTGCAGTGTACATTAGATAATGCATGTGAAGAGCTTGATACAGTGCCTGGCACATGGAAGATGCTCAATAATGTTAGCTATTGTCATTGTAAATGATTATTATTTTCTAAATGTCCTTGTCTGGATTCTAAAGCTCTGTGAATTCTTTCTTTACTGCAGACATAGATGAATGTGCCTTAAGAACTCATACCTGCTGGAATGATTCTGCCTGCATCAACCTGGCAGGGGGCTTTGACTGCCTCTGTCCTTCTGGACCGTCTTGTTCTGGTGACTGCCCCCTTGAGGGAGGACTGAAGCGTAATGGGCAGGTGTGGACACTGAAAGAAGACAGGTGTTCTGTCTGTTCCTGCAAGGTGAGACTGACTTGGCACAACCCAAATTGTAACTGTTCTTCTCTCCCTCCTTCTCCATGTCTCTCCCCCAGGCAGTTGACTCATGGGTCACCTGTGGTTCCTGAAAAGGCTTCTTCAATTCTTGTCCACACTACAACTAATAATGTTGCTGAGTGGCAGGCAAACCTGCTTTGCATTGGTTGAAAGGTGAGGTGTAGGGTTGAAACTAGACTACAGAGCACAGGGAAAGTGGAGCAGAGAAGCCAATGTTGGTCCTCCCATTGAGAGTCTGCGGTGCCTTTAAGGTTGGTTGGGCAAGAGCTTTAATGAGCCCTCATCCTACACTTACACAAACTCACTGATTAACACTACTCTTTGCCTGAAATGATAACCTGCATGAACTGGCTCACTTCTGTAGTGACACCATCCAGAGAAGCAAAACTCATATACGTGCTTCAGCTGGTTATAGACAGGTGGACTTCCATTCTGAACAAATGATCATAATAGTGCAAAGCCTCCCCATAACTGATCTCATCTTCATCATTCTCAGCGCCAGGCTGTTCCTTACATTAAGATGTTTGGAAGGGAGTTTAATGCTTACAAAAATAAAATTCTGTCATTGCCTAGTTTGCTTTATGCTTTGCAAAATGAGCCTATTAAAATATTTTATTTCCTTGTGCTTTCTCTCTTCCTTTGTTTTGGTCTTGCCTATGTATTTCTCTTTGATGTTGCTTTACAGAGGTTTTTGCATTGTATTTCTATGCCTGTTGGGATGGTGGGATAGTTTAATCTCAGGCTTTATGGGCATAGGAACCAAGAGAAATTACTTGCCTGGTAAACACTTAGGGAGCTGGGGTGCCTAACTAATTCCCCAAGTGCTCCCTGTTAACAGAGTTGGAATGAGGTTTGAGAAGTCATCCAACTCATCCACCTGCCTTCAAGTCTGCCATGCCTCAACAGACCTAGGGGCATCTATTTAGGGAAACTCATTACAATGTGCTCAGACAATTCCTCTGTAATACCTGTTTTTATCCCCTTACACTTAAGACTACTTCGACACACTCAAACTTAGGTCCATTGCTGCCATTTGTTGAGTACCTCCTATGTTCTAAGAACCCTGTAATTTAAAAACAGTCCCACAGAAATCCTATTACAACTTAGAAACTGAGTTTCTTAGGAGCTAAGTAACTTGCCATAGATATCACAATATATAAATGTCTAAACTGGAACTTGAGTTCCTCCTAAAGTTCATAGTTTTCTCATCTTGCCACATGACCTGTGACACTTGACAGATGATAGCTGTTGATAAACTTAGAATCAATCAAGTGGTCAGTCAATCCAACTTAACTGAGCTCAAACTCTCAATCCATTACTATGTTAATGACCATGTGAGGCATGTTCTCAAGTTTTTAAGTTTACTCAGTACAATATTTAACTATGTGGTACTAATTGAAAGGGGAAAAGTTATTAAGAAAAGAAAAAGTTCAGTATAGGTTAGAATAGTTAAAAGGAGGATTCGCAGATGAGGTTGACAATTATGTTTCCATTCAGTCAGCTAAACAAGGATGAATTCCTTTATTAGTTCTTTTCAAAATGTACTGTTTTTCCAAAGTTTTGAGGATGATCACAACCTAATCCTAAATTATTTTTAGGTTTTCTAGATCCCCAGGCCCCAGAATAGGCAGTTGATGTTACTTGAGTCTTGATCAGTGCAAGACCAAAATTTATTTTTCAGATTCTGTTTTTAAGCCAATGATAAAGCAGAAAACTTACCAATCATTAAAAAATTCTCAGAGCTTCATCAATTATGTTAATAATCATAGCAGCTTAAGTTGCTTTATTTTGCTTTGACTCCTAGAGTGTCTCCAACCTCTTCTGAGAATTAGACTAAAATTGCCACAGGAGATGAGCAATTCTTGTAATCTTATTTTGTTGATTGTTGATGATATGCCACACTGTACTCACTCCCTTCTGTCCATCAAACCTGGATTTATATGATTAAATTATCAGACAGGATTTCCTCTAATTGCATTTTTTACTCATTTCCAAAAATTTGTGGCGGGGGTAGGAGGGCCTGGTTTTAGGACCCTCAGTCAAAACTTCTAGGTCATTTTCATACTATAAAATGAACTTTTTTGTGACCTCCTTTTTTGTTTTCATTGTTTGTGGTTGCAAATGTTCTATACCATTTTGTTAAGAAGTATGTCCAGTATTTAAGCATCCAAATGGATTTATGGCATTATGTTGGAGGTAGGGAAGTAAACTCAAGAATGTATTGTTGAAAAAAGCAGAATCAAAGTTCTTTTAAAAGGTCACTGTCCCTCTCAAGAATCAACGACACCAGCTGAGCTACTAGTGTTTCATGTCGATTGAAAAAGAGGCCTTGGAATATGTCTGCACATAAATGGAGTTCAGTGATAAAGCTAGGCCAGCATAAATGAATCAGGGTTTTTGTTTAGATGCCATGTGTTTCCTTGGCAGTGACAAAGTTTGTATGTACCTTTAGATGACTTAGTTGATTAGGCATAGAAAGATTGCTGGACTGCTTAAACCTATGTTCCTCCAACATTATCCAGACCACGGAAAGCAAGGGTGGAAAATGGTTCTCTCTCTTTAACTCTTAGTTACAATCCAGCCTCTTTTCATAGATACCCATCTGTTGCACTTCCATTAATAAATTGCCTAATGGCTTAGGAAGACATTTCTAGTTTTTGCCTGTGCTACATAAGAAGGTAGAGAGGTCCACAGGTTTACTAGTTTCTAGGAAATGCAGCATTATAATATGAGTTTACAAAAACTCAAACACAAGCTTTTGTTGGAGATCATGGAGAAGAACAGGAAAGTGGATACAGAAGCACTAAAACACCTGCCATGCTGGGGTAGAGTCAAGAACAATTTGCTATGGGAACAGAGAAAGGGAAAATTTGTACTGCTCTATTTTGAGTGGATGCAAAAGACAATATGGGCAGACTCCACAAATGAGGTGATCTTTGAAGAGGGCATTGAAATGTGAGTTAACTTAGCCAAACAGAGATGTGGGAAGAAAGAGAATCCTAAACTGAAGGAATAGAAAGAAAAAAGGTGCAGAAACTTAAGATTGGAAGTTATGATAGGGAAAATATGAAGTGGATGATGATTTTAGATATGGGGAGCAAGAAGAGTATGGGAAGAGTATAACCAGTGATGAGCCTGGACATAAAGGCTGGGAGCAGAGTCATGTTATGAAATTTAGACTTGTTGGCAGAAGAGAATTATGTGAGATTTTAAGTTTGGGGTTGGCATGGACCAATCAAGGTGTAACTGATAGTATGATGCATGGCCTGAGGAGATCAAAGCTAAACGGAAGGTGTATTAGTCAGCTCATGCAAAATACCAGAAATTGGTTGGTTTTTAAAAAAGGTATTTATTTGGGTAGAACCAGGCCATAAAGCATAAGTTGCTTCCCTCACCAAAGTCTATTGCCATGTGTTGGAGCAAGATGGCTGCTGACGTCTGCCAGGGTTCAGGCTTCCTGGGTTCCTCTTTTCCCAGGGCTCATTTCTCTCCAGGCTCAGTACCTCTGTTTTCTCCACAAGGTCAGCTGTACACTATGAGGCTCTCTAGACTTTACCTCTCTCCACGAGGCCACCTGTAGACAGACTATCAGTCTTTGTCTCTGTCCCCAGGGCACGATTCTCTCCAGGCTCAGCTGCTCTGCTCTTCAGCATTGTAGTCATTCACAAGGTGCAGATCAGGCATGAGTCAGCCTGCACTTGAGGCCAGGCTAGAAGTTAGCTTTCTGGATTCCTGTTATCTACTCATAAAATGTTTTGCTTTGTCCTCTGAAGGCAATCAACAGAATTATTAATACCTTCCTCTAGGGAGTTCGTGATGGCAGGAGATGACTGTTCAAGACCTAAGATTGTCTTTCTACTGATTTTCTTTGACAGATGGATACATTGGCAGGTTTCATTCTGCTATCAAGACTCTAGAGGTCCCATCAAGGAACAGGGTCTCTGGCTTCCATTGTCCTTCCCCTGATTTCATACTCCTTTGCTATTCCAAGCCTTATCTTTTCTTTGTGGAGTTTGGGGGTTAGGCCACACTAACTCTTCAGTTGACTATTTTTCATCGGTGCTTCTCAAAATTTAGCATGTACCAGAATCACCTGGAGGGCTTGTAAAATCACAGATCACTGGGTTCCACCTCTGTAAATTCTGTTTCAGTAGGTCTTGGAGGAGCCCAAATATTTGCCTTTCTAACCAGTTCCTGGGAAATGATTATGTTGCAAGTCGGAGGACTACACTTTGAAAACCATCACCCCAAGAATCCTTCCAATCTCATTTTATCTGAGATCCTTCTTTCTTACCTTCATGATACAAGGAAGCAGAATAATGGAAAATCATTGGTATAAAAGTCAAAATTGGGATCTAGTTACCATTCTATTATTATAGTAAATTGATGTATAGCAAAGTCATTTCTTCTCATTGGGCCTGGTTTCCTCTTCAGTAATACAAGACAGTTGATTTAAATTATGGTTAAAGGTATTTCAACCCCAGGTGCTAAACACATAAGATAAGGGTCTTGTTTGTAGAGTGTAACCTAAGGAAAAATTAATACTTTGTAAAACGTGTGGATACAACAGCTCAATAAAATTGTGTGGAAAGAAGGTAGAACAGATGAGTCTAGAGTAACACTCTTAATTTTATAGTTTATTTATTTTATTGTACACTCTCTCTATAAAGGGCCAGATAGTTACTATTTTAGACTTTGTAGATTGTATGGTCTCTGTTCCAACTGCTTGGCTCTACTGTCATAGCATGAAAGCAGCCATAGACAATAAGTAATTGAATGAGGGAGGCTGTATTCCAATAAAGCTTTATTTACCAAAAAAAGGGTGGAAATCAGAATTTGAACCATGAGCTATGGTTTGTCCACTCCTGGTTTATATTATTAATCAATTTACATTAGTAAGTTTACCTAAATTCACCTCCTTGATTTAAGTTTCCAAATTCTATACAGAAAAAACTATATTATACTATCTGGAGCAAATGTATCAGTGTGTTGACTACTCAGTAATAAAATTGTAATTTATAGTATATATTTTTTCATAGTATAATAAAAATAAACACATTTTTTTATTTACTAGGAAAGTGTGTGTCCCCACTTTGTAAAATTCAGAAGCCATGTGAATAGTACTATACTTATTATTTGTTTATAGCTGAACTTTCATTATAATATTGCATAAACATTTAACTTTTATGGTGGGAATAGTGGGAAAATGAATCTTTGGCATTTAAGTGGGGATTGTTCAGACACCTTGGCTGGGCTACAGGTTATAGTCTTGAAATAGTCCCAGAGATTTACGACAAGAAGGATTTCTCACCATCAGTGGTATATATTTTCTTGCCAAATTTGGATTCTAGTATGGCTGTGCTCTCTGAGCTGAGGTTTTAAAATGGCTTTCTCATTGAATTAATGGAGCCACCTGTGACATATTCATTATTAAAAATGATTTTCTTGACAGTTACCCTGTAATTCAAAAGCCAAAGTGAACATAGCCATTGTTCTGAAACATGTTAGGAGATAAAAGGGGCCTATTTGGCATTTTCAAATAATTGATGAGATGTGAAATTGCTTTATTTTGCACTAACCCTGGAGGCTATACATTTATTTTTATTCATTCTTTTTTTATTGAAGAAGTTGTGAGTTTACAGAACAATCATGCATAAAACACAGGATTCCCATAGATACCACCCTATTTTAACACCTTGCATTGGTGGTACATTTGTTACCATTGATGAAAGTGCATTTTTATAACTGTACTATTCACTATATCCCATCATTTAACTTAGGGTTCACTATGATGTGAAGTTCCACGGAAACTTTTTTTTAAAAAATTTATTCTAAAATATATGCTATCTAAAATTTTCCTTTTAACCATTTTCACGTATATAGTTGAGTGCTGTTAATTACATTCACAGCATTTTGCTACAATCACCAATATCCATTACCAAAACTTTTCTATCATCCCAAATAGAAAGTCTGTATATTTTAAGTTTTAACTTCATATTCCCTACCCTCATCCCTTCCCCTTGTAACCTATACTCTAGATTCTGACTCTTTGAGTTTGCTTATTCTAATTATTTCATATCAATAAGATCAAATAATGTTTGTCCTCTTGTATCTGGCTTATTTCACTCAACATAAGTCTTCAGGGTTCATCCATGCAGTCTCATGTATCAGAACTTCATTCCTTTTTAAAGCTAATTAATATTCCATTGTGTGTGTATATAGCACAATTTCTTTATCCAGTCATTGGTTGATGGATACTTTAGTTCCTTCCAGCTGTTGACAATTAATGAATAATGTCATTGTGAACACTGATGCACAAATATCTGTTCAAGTCCAGCTTTAAATTCTTTTGGGTATATATGTAGACATGGGATTATTCTTTACTTTAATCAGAACTTGGGAAAAAGCCTGGCACTCCATGTCTCTAGTGTATGGTAACCTCTTCTGAAAGAAGTTATCCTGTTTTCTTGATGCTGGCCATGGATGTGGTCACATTGGTATCTGAGGCCTGGTCCTTTTGTACTTGTATTATTGTGCCATTGATAGCTGAGCCAACCAAATTACTTATGCCATAGCTATCATTACTTTTCTTTGCTCCTCTTGGTTAAAACAAATTCCCAAGAAATCATTTTGGGTCATGGTTGCACAAATATAATGAATTGAAATAATGCTGTATGAGCTAAAGACATATTATTGGAGGATTCCTAGGATCTGGACCCTTCTTTGTCCAGACTAAATGTATTCCCTTATTCAGTTCGCCTACTTAACTCTGGAGTCCCTTTCTCTCTCTCTCTCTCTCTCTCTCTCTCTCTCTCTCTCTCTCTCTCTCTCTCTCTCTCACATATGTGTGCATATACATATACACATACATATATATATATATATATAAATATGTAATTTCCTGATATTTTCAGAATATTATGGTTTCTTGTCATTCTTTATAGTAATAGAGACAATGCATACAATATGGGAGAAATATTTTTTTCAGCATTTTAAGTTATTATATATTTAGTCAGAAGGCTTTCTTTCCATTCTCCATAGAGAATGTAGTGCTTTTAAAGATTTCCACTTTAGGTGACAATAGACTTATCTAAGAAAGCCCTGTTCTGTTCATCATTGTTATCAATGAATTAGAGACAACTCTGAGGGCAGGTCCATCAAGTTTGCAAATGTCACTAAACTGTGAAGGAGGGAAATCTATGCTGGATGACAGAAACAGCATTTTAAAAGCACTGTGACAGGCAGAAAAGATGAAATGAATCTAACAAGGTGAAATGAACAGGGATAAACATCAAGTTTTACACTTGATGCTCCCAAACAACCAAGTGCACAAGATAAGGTTTAGTGTGGTTTTTGACTTCATTAAGGTCAATATAAGTCAACACTATGACATAAACAAGGTGAAAAAGTTGAATATCGAAATAATGTAAAGAAAGTATACTGATGTAAAGAAAGTATAGTGCTTAAAGCAGGTAATCGTGAGTTCTAATTCACTTTATTAATCAGACCATTACTGAAGAATTATGTTTAGGTCTCTAATTCTCAGCTGCCTCATTTAGAAATGGGAGATATAAATTTTTATTCCACTGAATTATTAGGATTAAATCCAATAATACATATAAAGGACTTAGCATAATGTGTGGCACAAGATAAGTGCTCAATTAATGGTAGCTCTTAGTATTATTATTTTATTGTTTGAAGTAATGAAACCTACTGAAGTAAAAAGCAATGGTAATAAAGAAAATATTCAAAATTATGGAGATTGGCTGGGAAATTAGATATTTAACCCAGAGACTAAATGCCTTAGCGGAAACATAAGAACTGTTTTCTAAGAACTGATGAGTTGAAATATTACAGAAGGGATTAGGAGTTCTATGAGTGCCAAGGATGTGAACTAGGATCAATGGATCAAGGTAATAAGTCCAATTTTTAGCATTCAAAAGTGTACAAACATACATATTTTGAATGCCTTGCATGGTGATGAGTTCTCCAAGACCTTAAAACTCTGGACACAGGTTAATGACTTTTGAATATGGTTGCTGTAGAGGATTCAGGTATATGTGACCTTTGAGGTGCCTTCCAGTCCTGAGATTCTTTGATTTTGTGAACTTTTGGAAAAGCAGGTATAATTATAAACAGTAGCCACACCTTAAGCTTGACTCACTGTATCCAGATTCCCTTACATTTTCTGCTTATTCATTGCCTGAGGCAGGATATCTCTGAGCAACACAATTGCATGTCACATGCCATTAAATGTTCAGTCTTAATGCTTAAGTGGTGGTCTTCAATTCTTTATAAAGGTGAGTACCCAGAACCAGTATTTCAGAAATTGTATTGTACCTGTAGGTTAGGGGACTTTCTTGAAATGGGGAGTGGTATCTGATTATAGCTCCCTGTAATAACCTGAAAGTTGTGGTATGGAAGAAAACTTGTTTTGAAATCCAAAGACCTGGTGGCACTCATTGAGTACTACTATCGATGTGGCCTTGGATAAGTAACTTAGCCTGACTCTTCTGTACAAAGGGTGCAATCGGATTTCCTCCCAGAGTTGTAATGGAGAAAATCAGGTGAATGTGTTTGAACATGTCAGGCAGCATCATTATGAACTAGGAAAAGTACAGTAGCATAATTTTCCACTCAAATGAGTTCTTGATTGTATAGGCATGCTAAGCTGCTCAGCTTTTGTTATAATTCTTCCTTAGAAATATGATTTTGAAGATGCATTTAGAATGAAAAGAATAGCCATTTCTTTGTTAAACCTAGAAATGGTTCCATTTTATTTAGGCAGCTCTGCTTTGCAGGAAAAGTCAGGGAGAGAAAGGGTTTTTTGTGTGTGTGTGTGCATTTTGAACAAAATGGAAAGGTGACCAGGGACTACTGAGAGTCTAAGAAATTTCTCCTGTGAGCTCTGTCAAGCATTTACAGGATTTGGGTCTCTTGGTGGACTGCCTGATTGTTTCCCAACTGATGAAATCTCAACCTAATTTCTAAACAGGATGGGAAGATATTCTGCCGACGGACAGCTTGTGATTGCCAGAATCCAAGCGTTGACCTTTTCTGCTGCCCAGAGTGTGACACCAGGGTTACAAGTCAATGTTTGGATCAAAATGGGCACAAGCTCTATAGAAGTGGAGACAATTGGACCCACAGCTGCCAGCAGTGCCGGTGCCTGGTATGTCAGCTTTCTTAAGAGGGGGTTGTCACTTTCCTCTGGAAGAGGTAACAAACTCAGTTGCCTGTAGACTTCAGGTTCTCGCTGTTTGTAATACTATATAAGGAATGGTGGGGTGTGGCACTAACTGAGGGACAAATGCTTTATCTAAAGATATTCAGATTGCACTATTTAAAACACCATGCCAGACGAACAGAATATATTTATGGGGCATAGTTGGCCTAGGGGATGTTAGTTTATAACCACTGCTTTCAGCAAATCCAAATCAAGAAAAGTCCCTGCTAGATGAGACACTTTCAATGTATTGTCTGGCACTTGTATTCTTTATGGAGGCAGGTCTTTTAGTTTTGGGTTCATAACCCTTAAAAGTTTCAATATGATAAATAACAGAACATTGTTGAAAATGTCAGGGATTGAGTCAGAGGTACCTAGAATCCAATCCTGGCTCTCCTAAGCTATTTGTGATGACCTTGGGCAAGTTCTATCATTTCACTGATCATTCTTTCCATCAAATGTACAACATATATATACACTCTACCTATTTTGTTATGAAAACAAAATAGGTAAGTTGTTATGAAGACTGGAGAAAATATAGTGCAAGGCACAGAGAATTATAGTGAATTATAGCTAATAATATTATTATTTTCTCCATTAAAAATCTGTTTTGAATGCTAAACCCTCGTATTGAAAAATTTGAAGACTTTTATTTATTAATATAGGAATACTAGATTTCAAAAGTCCAGAGTAAAAGCTTATTTTCTCACCTGTTTTTTTTCCTCACCTGGTTTTTTTTTTTTTTTTTTTTCTGTTTCACATTATACCATAACAAATATTTCTAAGGAAGGAAAGAATTTTAGGACATGCTATCATAAAGAATGTGATGTGTCTTCAGTTGGGAGATCAAAAATATGGAGCATTCTACCAAAGCCAACTTGTAATGGAAACTGTTAGCTGTGAGTTCATAGTTTAACATTCCTTGAAATTAATGACTCAGACTGTGGTATTGTTTGAAAACAAACATTCAAAAATATTTTGCCATTAGATTTTTCTAATTTCCAGGTGAATGTGCACATAATCTTAATAGAATAGAATATATCTTTCTCAATAAAATATTACTGAGTATAACTCAGTTAATTTCAAATCATAGGCATTTTTCAAACTCCCATCCAAAGAGAAACAAACCCAATGCTACCATAGAATTAGTTTCCATGTCCTATTAGAAAAGTACTTTTCTTTTACAAGAAAGCAAACATCAGGCACTCAGAAGAACTGGTATTAATTTTAATGAATGAAATTTTCATCTGTAGAACTTCAAAAGCTTATAATCATCCATCTCCAACCCCTCAACATATATGGGTTAACATGTCTGGAAGACATGTCTTAGGCATACATAAGAATCACATGAGAAGAGTGTGGGTCATATTTAATGCATATTTAAAAGAGCTTGTCAGTGCCGGATCTGGATAACATGATTGTAAGCAAGATAGACATTGTCTTTACCTGCAGAAAGCCCATAGTCTGGTGACCAATTAAACAAAAGTTCCTATAAATTGTGATGAGTGTCATAAAAAGAGAAAAGACTGTCAGGATATGGATTCTACCATGGACAGCTCCATGAAGCCACAGTTGGCAGATGCTGAGACTTGTAGAAGGTCCATTTGAACTGTCTACTAGCCACAGGCTATATTCAAATCTATTCTAAAATGTTTCCCTTTATATTGCCCAAGCTCCACTTTAAATTCAGTATTGGTAACTCAGATTATGATGTTATTAAAAAGTTACCATGTTTCAATTTCCCCTTTTGACCTTAAAAGAAGATAATTTATCTTTTTTACACTGGCCAGCACTTTACCATCTATTCATTTGATTAGCATTTATTGACCAAGCATTGTGCTAAGAGAAAGAAATAAGCCCAAAGCCTGAGAGCTCAAACCTAATGTGGAATCATACTGATAATTAAGGATTATAAGCTCCATGATAAAAGTAATGATAGGTTGCTATTAGCACACAGTAAAGGAAACTATTAATAAATATCTCTGGGAGTGGTAGTATAGGTGGAGAACGAAAGCTTCCTGGAGAAGGTAAGCCCTGTGGTGGGTGTTCAGGGAGGAAATACATTGTACCAAAAATAGGCTAATATAAGAACACTCAGCGAGGAGACTGATGGGAATCACTGTACCCTTCTTTCTGCCTCTAGGACTTTGGGAATAGAATTGTTCTTAGGAGCAGTAATAAAGCACTTTCGGATTTCTCCCCACAGGAAGGAGAGGTAGATTGCTGGCCACTTACTTGCCCCAATTTGAACTGTGAGTACTCAGCCATCTTGGAAGGGGAATGCTGTCCCCGCTGTGTGAGTGACCCCTGCCTGGCTGATAACTTCGGCTATGACATTAGGAAAACTTGCCTGGACAGCTATGGTGTTTCAAGGCTCAGCGGCTCAGTCTGGAGAATGGCTGGATCTCCCTGCACAACCTGCAAATGCAAGGTAATTGGACGTCCTGGGGATAATCAGGACTTGAACAATTGGCAGGGAACACTCGCAGGAGGTCCATGCCTGATGTTTCCAAATGTGCAGATTCTGTGGGACATGGGGGAAACACAGGCAGGCATTAACTTCTCACAGGAGGTTAATGTGTCTGAATGGATCATAGCTGCACCTTGTATAAAGGCAAATTATAAATGAACATGGAAGAAAATAGCCCTCTCACTTGCCATTAAACTACAGATTTTTTAACAATTGGCACTAAGCCCAGATATGATTGATGTAAGCTATTTTAACCTTCATTTTTTTTAAAAAGAAGATCTACCTCCTTTCATCCTGGAAAATTTTAGCAGTTCTTTTATGAAATGTTAGAAAAAAGTGCCCTATGAAGTTCTTTGCTCTATTTAATTATTGCGGTAACTAATACAGGGACCTGAAGCTCTTGCTGCAGCATTTAATTAATCATGATTACTTTTCCTCTCTTGTTGGAGGAGTTCCCACGAGTCATCCTGATATGTCTCTAAGATTAAACAACTGACCCCTCCTCCCTTCAAACCCTATGAGGAGCTGTGGCTGTAGCTGACTTGGTGTAAGGGTTACCCTTAGCTACAGTGTGGAAATCTCTGTCAAACATCTGTTTATGATTCTCATTATTAAGGAAGTTAAAAATGCTAGCAATCTGCTTAGTTCCATCAAACCCTGGTTCAGCTTCAGGCTCAGTGGAAGGTTCTCAAATTTTCTTTTCATCCTGTTATAAATATGGATTCTTTTCTCTTGAGTCATCTCTTCATCAGTAATGGTCTGATCTCTACCATTAGCCTCAGAAAGCAAAATGATCAGGAGATGTAAAGACCTGTGTTATTTAATATTACCAATTTGATGTTTGGTTTGTGATTCATTAACCATAATTACAAAGGTCTATACATTAATATATGTAACTGATTTTTAATGAATTTCCAAAAATTTATGCATCTAAAAATGAATTTTCCCCTTCACAGTTACCATAGAAAATTCTTTATTTATCCCTAATATACAAATTTTTCTGGAACCCTTCTTGGATTTGCTTGTGACACTTTTGGTTAGCTTTATTATTTCAAATGATCATGTTTCAGGGGTTATTTTTTTGAAAGAATCAACTATCCTTTGGAATAAGTCCAGCATATAAATTGTGTGCAAACATGGCTTGACCCAGACAAGGGTACGTGATTGCACTGCCAGGAGAAGCCCAGCAAGAAGGTCCTGAGAGGGGCTCTCGTAAGCCTTTCCTTCCCTCCCACTTTTTCTCTAGCATTTTTCAAGCACTTTTCTCATAATTTTCTATAATATTCTTGGAGCTTATCTCTAAGTGTAGACCGTCGTGAATATAAAAAATTCAGACTGCTGACTTATTCATATTCTATGCCTCAACTGGCTAACACTTGTGTCTTTGATATACAGAATGGAAGTGTCTGCTGTTCTGTGGATTTGGAGTGTCTTCATAATAATTGAAATATTTAAAACGGATTCATCATGGGAGAAAATGGACAAAATGATGAAGAAACATGATAAGAAGTAGGAGTGTTGTTTTATGCCACAGACAGTCGCCAAAGTCTCCATCTGAGGAAGTTGTTTGGGGTTGGCCTTTTTGGACCTGCCACTTCGTTCATTCTCGATAACCTAGTCTAGGTGACCTACAGTGCAGTGCATTTAAGTTTATCGTTGTTAAAAGAAGTTCCCTGTGTTGTAATTCACATTGTTCCCTTATCAGATCATTTTCAAATACATTTAAATGATCTCATGTATGAATGTTGATGTATTTTTTTGTTTATTTTGTGTACTGACATTATAGAGACTCCTTTTATTTATTTTTTTCTTGATATTTTGGATCAAATTCTACAAATAAAGTTGCCTGTTGTGATTTTGTCCCATCCACTGAATAATTAGTACTGAGGTCCCTGTCAAATGTATTGATGGTAAAATATGTGTAGAGTCCAAATTCATCATAGTTCTATGGCACAGCTATTTAACGCACCTTGAAATCCATTCATTCAACTTGAGCAGGCTGAAGGCAATTTTGTTATGTTAATCAGGGGAAAGACCACTAACATAATTAAATAATTATTTTTAAAAAGAGCTCTCTCCTCCCTCTTGCAATCAAAAAGGAAACAAAATCTTAACTCACAATTAGAAGCAACAACACTCACAGCCTTTCTTCACATTGAAAGGAAAAATCTCTTTGCATCAGTTTATGTAGTGTTTGATAACATAAGAAGCACTTTATACCTCTTAATACAGGGTATTATCACAATACAGGTGAATATTATTAACCTTCCGATACCGAAGAAGAACCTAATTGGTTTGTATCCGGGCCTTCTAATTCCTGCCCAGTGCTCTTTTCCATTAAACCATGCTCCCTTTCATATGGTAGAAGAGGATACCTTTAAGAAAATGCATTTTTATGCTCAGTGGTTCCTTTAGAGCAGTCTGTCTTTCCATTTGAGTCACTACTATATTTTTAAAAGTTGATCCTTATTGAGTTATATAAAATGTATGAAATGTGCAAATGGCATTTTATCTAAGTTGAAAATTCTAACTTAGGTGGAAGTTTCAGGAAAATCACATCTTAGTGCTAATACCTAAGACTCCCGTGTTCATCATTATTTATAGTTATAGGTATTCTGAATCAAGCTGATTCATTGATTTTTTTCACTCTCCCAACATCAAAAAAGACCTAACTTAAGTCATACATGCTAAAACTGCTATTTGAATTTTAGTACCATTATTAAGTAAAAATTGCATGCTCAGACCACCATTATTCATTGGTATTTGTCCAATGGAGATGTTACTCAATATTTTTATGTGCAGATGGATTTCACTACTGGCAGTCAGTTTCATGTGCTAAATTAAGACCTCAGCAGTATAAATACCACATTTGACAACTATTGCTATAGTATGCTGAGTGAGCACACATCTCTATTTTATTTTAGTTCTTTAAATACAAATTTTCAAAGAAGAATTTGAAAATTATTCTTCTGAAAATATTTATGACAACTTCATTTAAAATAAATTCCTTTCAATTTTCATTAAAGACATTTACAAGAATAATTTGTGACCTTATAGGTCAGGGATTGGCCAACTATGGTCTTGCTTGTCAAATCTGGCCCTGTGTCTTATAGGAACACAGCCATGCCCATTCATTCATACATTGTCTACTGCTGTTGTGTTACAGTGGCAGTATTAAGTAGTTCCAACAGAGAGACCATGTGGCCCACAAAGCCAAAAATATTTACTATCTGGCCCTCTATAGAAAAAGTTTGCCAACCCCTAGAGTAAATGATGACTGAACACTGTTTGTATTTTAGAATGTGTATTTCAATTTTTTTTCCCAAGGAACTTTTCAAAATTTAATAGTGTTGTTCAAATTTTTATATGTTCATATTTTACTGCAATGTCATCAGCATTGATGACTCATCTTAAAATACCCATGTGTTACATCTGCAATCATATGACTCAATATTTTCTTCTTCTCATTTTAGATCTGTTGGTGTAAATTTATTCTGTACTAACCTGATGATGAAACATTATTGATATTTAGTAGCACATTTTAAATACTGCCTTCTTCTATCAATAAGGGGTTTACTTCCTATTGAAAAATGGAAGACCTTCACTTAGTGGAAAAAAAATTGAGTGCTTTCCACATAATATAGTCTCCTAAGCTCTGCTGGGTAAACAAAAAAATAATGGAAACAAAGTCTTTATTTTAAAGATTACCATTATGTGGGCCTATAGAATTTGCTGACAATCTTTGAATACATTAGGGGACTGAGAAAAATTACCGACTTAAATACCTTCTTGGCCCAGAAGTTGTAAAAGAGGTTTTTTTTTTTAATGTAGTAAATCTGCTGATGGAATGTGATTAAATCATTTGCCATGATTTACAGGATAAAATGGGTGAACATTCAATGATCTAAAACAGTGTTTAACAAAGGGTATCCCCTTATAGACCACAGCCAGTATCTGACCCACTGCAAGTGTAGAAGTGCTAATGATGAATAGATAACCATTTATGTAACCGTTTTCCAATTACAAATAGTGTAAAAGCATTGTTATTCAGGAGTATATTATGAAAGAAGATGAAAATTCTATACATTCTGGGTGCCTATCTATGAAACCCAAGTTCATCTCATTCTTTCCTTTTATGTGAATGTACATATATTTTTTTTTAGTTCCCAGATCTTCCCCTCTTCCAAGCATTTTAACTCTGATGTCACTGTTCAGAATTTTACTATATATTTTCCTTATGTGCATGTGTGCCAATTTTCCCAGACTATAACCGATCTCTGTATACAGTCTTTATCTTCCAGCATCTAGCATAGTCCCTTATACACAGTGGGCTTTCAATTAATTTTTTAAAATCTTGAATTCATAATCTTTCATAGTTTCAAGAAGTTATCATAGGATATTGGAATTAATCCAGTCTAGTGGTTTTTAAATATTCTTAACCATTAAGACGTTATTGAAATCAAAATGTATTCAGTTTCCCAATATAAAAATTGGATAAAACAGAGTTTCTTTAGTTAAAGTAAGGGTTGGAGAATTGGAACTCCTTCGTACACCCACAACAACTCAAAACCTTTAACAGAACACAGCTTGAAAACAAACGATATCACCCCTCAGTCTACAAATGAGAAAATCAAAACTCAGAGAAGTTAAGTGACTTACCCAAAGTTAGAGCTAGTTAGTCATAGACCTGGAACTACCACCCAACCCAAACTGTTTTCCCTATGCCATCCTGCTAATGATTCCAAATGTTTTTCCACATTTAAATTGAAAGGGAACTTTCCCTACTCCTATTAAACAGATGAAATTCTAGGACGATCATGGAGGATCTGTAACGTCTATTATTGTCTCTGTGCCCCACGTCCCTCCTGACTGCGGCTTTGCTTTATAAGATTCTGATAATGGATGCAATGAGACATTTATATGAAAAGCCCAGGCAGCGTAGCTAAATCTATCTCTATAAATACAGAGGTGAACAAGACTAATAGGTCTTTATTTTCATAACTTTTTTTTTTAGCTTAATATGGGAGCCACTACAAATAAACTAGAAAATAGTTAAGGGAGCAACATAACTACAGATTACGTTAGAACTAGAAAGAAAAAAAAAAGCAAAATGATACTCTGGAGAGGAACTGGAGAAGTCCACTTTAGATAGGGTGAAGTGATCAGGGAAGACCTTTCTCAAGGGGTGACAGGAAGCTGAGACCTAGAGAACTAGAAGGAGCCATACATGCAAAGTGCTGTTGGAATAGCTTTCCAGGCAGAGGAATTAAGTGAAAAAAGACTTGGGATGGTGAAGGAAGAGAAAAATTAAACAGTGGAGCGTAAGGGCAATGAGTGAACAGGACAAGAGATACCACGTTGGAGAGGTAGGCTGGAGCCAATTTTTGCAGACCTCAGTCATGTACCACACTGAGATCAATGGGAAGCTATTACCATTGATACCCTCCTGTTTGTGTACTCACATATGTATGAAATCAGTTATTCATTTAGTTATCAATTAATCCACATTTAATTACAATTCAAAAAACATTGTGAAACTTTTGTTATGTATGCAGAGAGGCTATAACAGAAGACAACATTACCTTTTCCATTAAAATTTTAAATTTGAGTTTGGGTTATCACAAAGTAATAAAAAGAAGATGACATGCCAAGTCCAGAAATAAATTCAAGGGACACTTATCACAAATTAAATCTTTAAGTCTGTTTGCTGCTTCTCCAGTGTCCCCACTTGATTTCTTTGTTCTTACCCATTGGAATCCTAATCAGTTCTGTGGTTTATAATTGTGATGTCATTTTATGTTATAGCTGCAAATAGGGAAATGGAATACTGAGGAGGCAGATAATCTATTTAATTAATCTAGGAACAGTAGCAACCACCATCACTACCACAATAACAACAATAGAAGGCAGAATTGCACTCTCCAAGATGTTTGCCATGTAATGCAACGTTTGGGGGGAACAGATGATTTAGGTTACCAGAAAATTCATATCCACCTAAATGACAGCAAAGTTTTTAATAATTGAAGTTCTTAAAATAAAAAATAAAAGGAATTTTTTGTAGAGAGAATTCAGAATTTTAGGAATGGAGAAGTCAAATATCAGAAATGTTTAAATACCCTAAAATGCAAATTTACCTACAGTAATTGGCAATTAATATTCCCATCTCACATGACAAAAAGAGTCATAGCTTGGCAAGAACTATAAAAGATAACTTACACACTTTTGTAATATTTTAGCACTACTGTTTTCAAAAAGTAAAGAGCCAAATGAAGACAAGAGAGGGAAGTGGGAATACATCTTTTATATGCAAACCCAAAAATATTCTTCTGATTAAAAAGATCAAACACTGATGTCAGCAACTTGGAAACTTGAAGATATTTGGAGGAAAACAGAGCAAAATTTTGGGATGCTACCTGCCATAATGTTTCCAAATGAAGTGTTTCCTTGGATCATAGAGTTACAGAATGCTATAAACAGGCTTAAAACATCAAATGCTATAAGGGAAAATGTAATTTGAAGACCTGCCCAGAGTAAGAGTAAGGGAGTAGTGGGAACAACAATGACATGAGTAGTGGATACCTCGAAGGTCCCAGTCAATGATCAGCAGAGCCTGCTGTTGTTAGTTGAGAATGTGGGCCCAGTATTCCCAAACTTTTCAAATGTTCAAGACACCCATAAATTTGGATTTTAATGCAGTATCTTATGATTTTTAAAATTACACTAGTTGTAGGCTTATTGAAAAATCAGGCAGAAAGGACAGTTTCCTATACATCACCTTTACACAGTCTTCTCTATTATATTAACATTTTGGATTAATGTAACCTTTGTTACAACTGATGAAACAATATTATTATAATTTTACTATTAACTATTCTCCAAGGTTTACATTAGGATTTATTCTTTGTTGTACAGTTCTGTGTTGTATTTTTTAAAATTTTTATTCTGGTAGCATATATAGACAAACCTAAAATTTCCCATTTTAATCACTTTCAAACATACAATTCAGTGGTGTTAATTACATTCTAAATTTTGTGCTACCTTCACACTATTGATTACCAAATCTTTTCTATCACCCTATACAGAAATGCTGTACCAATTAAGCACTAACTCCCCTTTCACCATCCCTACCCTGTGCCCTGATAACCGGTATTCTAGTTTTTTTTTACTCTGAATTTGCATATTTAAATTATTCAAATAAGTGAAATACTTGTCCTTTTGTTACTGGCTTATTCACTCAACATGATAGCTTCAAGATTCATCCATGTTGTCACGTATATCAGAACTTCATTCCTTTTTATGAATAGTATTCCATTGTAAGTATATATCACATTTTGTTTAGCCATTCATCTGTTGATGGACATTTGGGTTGCTTCCACCTTCTGGCTATTGTGAATAATACCACTATGAACAATGGTATGCAAATATCTTTGAGTCTCTGCTTTCAATTCTTTTGGGAATATACTTAGAAGTGGGATTTTATACTTAACTTTCTGAGGAACTACCAAACTATTTTCCACAGTGGCTGCACCATTTTATATTTTCACCAACAATGTATGAGTGTTCCTATTTCTCTACATCCTCTCCCAACACTTAAAATTTTCCATTTTTTGAATAGTGGCCTCTCTAGTTGGGTGTGAAATGGTATCTCATTGTGGTATTCAGCTCACTACACTTGATTGATCAGGAAAGTTAAATCATCTTGATTTGATCCTTTATGTTACATAGTGTGATTTTTCCTTTCTCTATAACAAAAAGCCTCACTTATGTACTAGGTGTAGATATATGCCTGTGTAAATCTTACTCCCCTATACAGAAGATGCCATTCCATCCAAAATGCACCAAAGACCCATCAGCTAGACCATCTACATACAGAAAATTTGTCCCAGTGAAAGTTTAATTTAAGGCCTTGAAAGGCTAAAACCCAGTTTGGAATTAAGGAGGTAATTGCAAGAATTAAGAGAGTGATGTAGTCATTGTTGTTTCATTTTCATACAAGACACTTTAGTCAATAGCACTCAGTGTCCAGGGGTCCATTCTGTCAACCACTGACACAGTACAAAAGTTAAGAGTAGAAAGTTGGGCTAAACATTTATTTCTCTTTGTAACAAAGATCTCCTACCATGCAATAGAAAAGTGCTCAATCAGGTATTTTTCTGGAATCTCCACCAAATTTCATAAAACCTCATGAATTCTCCTCTGAAAATTAATTCCAGATTTCCCCCTCATATTTGTCTGTGCTCCAGATAAAGCTTGAGACTGAAGTTCTCTTAATCTTGTTTGTATTGGTTGTAAATATCTCCCTTTGTCCCCTGAGATAAGAAAAAACATCTCACTAATATACCTGTTGGCATTTTCTCATCTTTATTTTCATGTCTTGATTGTATAATTGAGTTCATTAATTTACAATCACTGTAGTTATTTATACAGATTTACTCGGTCCTTCCTTCATTTCATTCAAATGTATTTTCAAAGAGCCCTTGTCTAAATACAGAGAAGAAATGGAGGCATTTGTTCTCTGGAAGTAGGCTACAAATTAACAACCTCATTCCAATTAATCATCAAATAAATGTTCATTGGGTAATGGACCCAGGCTCTTTGTTCTTGGAGCAAAGGAAAAAGGAATAATGTAGAACTAATTTACTACCTAACAGAGACTGTACTAAGCACTTTCACAAATGTCTTATAGTACAACAGCCCTAAAAGTTGGGAATAATAATCCCCATTTTACTGATGAAGAAACTATCTTTCCTTATGAAATACAACTGTGAGTTAAAGCTACATGGCATAGCCTGAAAAGATTTAGACAGGAAGACTTGAGGTTGCCTTGAAAGATTACTAGTAGGAAATCATTCACAGAAATAAGGGTGGAGAAATGAAAGAAGCAGACCAGAAAAGAGAGTAGGCACTGAGAGTGAGGTAGCACGAGTGAAGATTAGAGAAGATCTTTTATTTCAGGCTGAGTGGTTTGGACTGGACTGCCTACAACCTGGGGATCATTTTGGGTCTTGTAAGAACACCATTTTTATTATAATTCTCAGTAGTCCTTTTCTATACCACATTGGATGAAATAGTATGAGCCTGGCACACAGATGGCTAGAATCCTCTCATCCCAGGATTCAACAGCTGTTAATTTTCACTTTCACATTCTGGGAGAGGTGGGTAATTACATTCAGCTGTCCTCAACCTTCCTGCTGCTGCTTTTCTGCAGACTGTGGTTCCACTGTGGTTCTTCGTTTGTTTTCAGAGAGTTTCCCTGTGAAATGCATCCAGCCACCCAATCCCTAGCAGAAGCCTGTTCATCATCTGCCTCTCTACTCTGAATCTAGATGATTCAATCATACAGCTTTACAGTGGGGAGATTTATCTTTCCAGTCACTTTACATAGCAATGTTAGACAATATGCACAATCACTCTCACTTCACAACAGGCAAAACTATGAAAAATGTACAGCACTTGGAACATGAAAAAAAATGATATGTTGTGAAAAAGACAAAATTTAAGAGTGAAGCTGGGGAACTCAGACCAAGAAAAGAGGTATGACTGGCCTTTGTGAACAGTCACATGGTACACAAAAAATAACAAAAAGAGAGAAACAGACACTGTGAGGTGGCTCAGAGCTCATATAAAAGGTCAGTGAATTTGGCTTAAGTTTGGGATCACAAAATTCAAAGGCAGTGAGATTTGTGTTATATGTCCTGAGAACATTCCCTCTAAGCACATGCACCCCGCTTGGTTCAGAGAACTCCTTCAGTGTAAAGAGATCAATTGCCTGTGCTTCATGCTTATTCTTTCATTTATTGAAGCAATATTTATGCTAGATATTGAAAGGATTATTTTTTTGAATGCCTGCTTGGAGGACAGTATTTGGGAACACAAGGATAAGCACGGCATGACACTTACTCTCAAATAGTTCATAGTAGCAGAATAGTAATAAGAAAAATACTGGTAGACAAGGTACTACGATGGGTTATGTTAACCAATAAAGTTGAGTTGCAATCCAAACACTACACTGGTTATGAGACCTTGGGCAAGCTATTTAGTCTCTCTAAGTTTCAGTTTCTTCATCTCTAAAATGTGAGAGTAATTCACCCACATTTGTGATAAATATTAAATATAAAGCATTTAATGATGGGAAAATGATCTTATAGAGATTAAAGTTAGTATTTAATTTAACAGAAGTTTGTGTTATTATTTGCGATGGACAGAACAAAACATCAGAAAGATGGTCTCATCCTAATCCCCAGAATCTATGAATACGTTACATTACATGGCAAAGAGGATTTGAAATAGCAGATGGAATTAAGGTTGCTAATCAGCTGAGCGTAAGAGAGGAATGTTATCATAGATTTCCTGACAGGACCTAATTATCACAAATGTGCTTAAATGTGAGAGAAGTGGGCAGAAGAGTCATTTTTAGAGTGATATGACATGAGAAAGACTTGATCTGCCATTGATAATTTTGAAGATAGAAGTGGACTATGAGCCAAGGAATGTGGGAAGCCTCTAGAAACTGGAAAAGACAAAGAAACAGATTATAACTTAGAGATTCCAAAAGGAATGCAGCCTGGTAGACAACTTTAGTTTTACCCAGTGAGACTCATTTTCGATTTCTGAGTTCCAGAGCTGCTGGATAATAAATTTGTATATTTTTTTTAAGATTTATTTATTTATTTCTCTCCTCTTCTCCCTCCCCACCCCCCCACCCCCCCGGTTGTCTGTTCTCTGTGTCCACCTGCTGCGTCTTCTCTGTCCGCTTCTGTTGTTGTCAGTGGCACAGGAATCTGTGTTTCTTTTTGTTGAGCCATCTTGTTGAGTCAGCTCTCCATATGTGCGGTGCCATTCCTGGGCAGGCTGCACTTTCTTTTACACTGGGTGGCTCTCCTTATGGGGTGCACTCCTTGCACATGGGGCTCCCCTACGCAGGGGACACCCCTGTGTGACATGGCACTCCTCACACGCATCAGCACTGCACGTGGGCCAGCTCCACATGGGTCAAGGAGGCCTGGGTTTGAACCGCAGACCTCCCATGTGGTAGATGGACGCCCTAACCACTGGGCCAAGTCAGCGGCCAGTATTGTTGTTTTAATAACACTAACTTTGTGGTGATTTGTTACAGCACTGATTTTTTATGCACTCAGAAATTATACGCACACACATATGGTACAGAAAAAATGTTACAGGCATTCAGAAGAAAAAGATATCACTTTCAGATGAATGGATAAAATACATAGCATTGACTGCAGTGAGGAAAAAAAAACAAAAAACAAAGCAATAAGACATTGCTGGAAAAATCAACTCCTAAAGCTGGTCATTCATTTGCTAAAGGTTTAGGTCTAAGACTGTAGGAGCTATTTTGAAGGAACTGTAAGAAGCGGTGACTGGTTGTGGTCTCAGTGTGCAGTTGGAACCAGACTAGCCTAAACTAGGTTTGTAGGAGTTTGGGGTCAGCAATGACAGAAAATGTAGAGAGAAATAAATAGGATCCATGGAGATCTCTTTGTTGGCACTGGTCTGAATGTCTTACACAGTCTTTAATGCAGTAAATGTAACAGGAGAGTTCGGAGCCCTCATCCTCTTAGGCAATTCTGGCCAGGGATTGAAACAGGCTTTTCTTCAGAGTTCAAAACATCTCAACTATACTGTTGAACCTTCAAATACTCAATATTATCCAGGCCCCTACCTCACCACAGGCACCAAGGAGATGAATAACTTCAACATATGAAGGTGCTTTAGGGAAAAAATTCTAAAAGGATGAAGAATTGCTAACAAGGTAGGTAAATCCTACAACTCTTCAGAACTTGGAGTCTTCTGTCAGGCTGTGTAGGGAGTAGAACGATGATAAAAGAGTATATTATAGATATGTGATTGCAGGCAAGTGAATAATGACTGGAAATGAGTACCTACTGGTTGAAGGACCCAAACAGCAGGCAGCTAATTTGAAGTCATTTGATCTGATAAATACTGGGCTGCTGAAAATTCTGAGTATTGTTTCTCTTCGAAAACCTGCAAGAGAAGAAAGACTGCTCTATTCCTCTGCAGAGCTGAGTACTTGCATAGCTTCACCAAACCTATTCCCAGTTCTACCATGTGTTCACGTGCAAGGGGTCTCTTTTACACTTGTCCAATCAAAGTGAGGTGTTCAGAATGAAGCCTTGCTAAAAGAGGCCCAGTGAGGGCCTGAAACAAGTGAGTCACTTCCTATCCCACCCAGATCCTAATACTCAGAGAATCAACAAATGATCATTCTTCCCACTCTCAGGGATTGCTATCATCAAGGATAGAAGTAGGTAGAGTGTGGGCATCATCATATTGTTTTTAGAAAAAAGGAAGCAACTCACATCATACTAATACAGCAGGCATGAGAGGATAAAATTAAACTTTCAAGATACAAATACCGAGATCATTTAGGGAAAGATAATAAAAACAATTTCTTACATTATTTAGATTGTTGGGGGAAATGTAGATTGATATTCTGGTGCTAAATTCTTTGGAACTCATATTTTGGCTTAATTTTCACTTGGGTATTTATTATTTATCAACTGTTTTTCAATCATGAAAGGAAAATAGTGAAGCCCTTACCCTTGAGGCACTTAAAATTTGGAAGCTTTTATGGACTATGAATTTAAAAACAATGTGCTAAATGTTGTGTTAGAGTTCAGCATAAGCTGCTAAGGGAGTAAAAAGGAAGGGCATCTAACCAACAATTTTGGGGGAAACAGACATCAAGAAAGATTTCTTAGAGGTAAAAGGCCTAAACTGAAGTGAAAATATCTAAGGGAAGACTGTAGTGATAATGTTTTAGGATACAGTATTAACATAAGAAAAGTAATTGAAGAGTGATATGGAGAGGTGTCTATAATAGTTTATTATTGCTGGATATAATTGTGGTTTGGGAGGTGGTAAAAAATAAGTTTGGATAGGGAGACATGGGCCAAATTTGGGGGATCTTATTTGCCAATAATATGGAACAATTCAGATGATTATGAGCTAGGAAATGATTTGATATTTCTATTTGAACTGAAGGGGAACATATTTCAATGTTGATATTTCAAACAAGGACTTCCTGACAATGACAACTTCCTGGCCCATTAACTCCTTCCATAACGGTGCTAAGGACTTGGAATTTGGTTTTCTATCTTTTGGAATAAAGGTACCGAGAAGACAACAGAGTAATATGCAAAACACACTTGAAAAAAAAGCAACAATTATTGGAGTGCAAAGAACTAGATCTCTCATAATAAACACTGTATTATTCAATGATATGAACCTTTCAGATTCCTGTCTTTTACAATAAATTTTTCCTACATCGGCCTTTGTCCTTATGTTCTTGCTACTTGGGTTTTGAAATTTATCAGTAAGGTTAGAAGACTGTCTTTGGGTAAGGGGAGGACCTGAGAAAAAAGTTTAAATAACCAAGGGAAGTGTGAGTAAGTTAGGTCCATACAGTCTCTTCTCTAGGCTCCACTCTGAAGATGAAGAAAAAAGACTGAAATTCAAGAATGAATTATATTCCTGAGAATGCCTCTTTTTTATGGAATGCAATCAAACTACATATATTACCCATGAATGGTAAAAATCAGACATCTGTTTTTTTCAGATGTGGTTGATGACGCAGATAAAGATATGTACATCCTTGAGAGAAATGAGATCATCTTTCCCTTGGAAGGCAACTAGTAGTAGCTTGTGATATTGATGTAGGTTAAAAAGAGATAAGGGAAATGGTATCTTTGTTAGACTTTAAGGCAGTTAGGTCTCACTTTGAATGCTACCGCATGGTATTCTGTGTTGATTGCTTGATGTGTTTTCCCTCAATAAGTCTAAATTAGTTTTCTTACTTTCAGCCAGTTCACAAAGAGCACCACTATTCATGTGGAATTTGTTTATATGTTGTCATATTGAAACAAAATAGCAACCCACACACCATTTCAGATGGGAACATATATTTGATAGGAAAAATATATGGTGCATGAGTGAGAATTAGAAGTACATGCTATAGTACGATTGAAAGTTCACTGAGACATTTAAATATAATATTGGCTACCTCCTCCATAGTTTCTGCCATACCTAAGAGACCCCAGGATGCCTGAGATAGGACACAATAAAGGAAATCATTCCTGTTCCCCTCAATACAACTTAATGTTTGGCCAGTTTTACTTTTGACCATTAATGGTAGTATTGCTATCATCTATAGGCCCTGATTCAAATAATCTGCTTGAAATTTTCATCTACAAAACTTCCTCCTTAACATTATATTACTCTGGACTGTGACCTCGTGTCATCCTTTCTCATTTTACTTTTGGGACTTTATAATTCTAATTGCATTTAACTAAGCCATTATGATCAGCATTGTCTGTAATATTTCTAAGTTCACTAAGGTCTCTTCAACCCAATTGATCAAAAGCCTTTATAAAGGATATCATACTTACTTAAGGATATAGGCCATTTGTACAATACCTTAGAACTCAAAAAGAGCAGTAATTTGATCTAGGAAGTCCCTGTTACATCCTAAATGACATTAAAAAACTGTGGGCTTCATTAAATTGATCCCCAGAATTAAGTATTTTCACCCACCTGGCACTGGATAAATACAGTCTCCTCTCAGAGGCATAGAGCCTACCCCTATGAAATTTATAGCATGAGAGTGCATGGTCTCCATGGGGAGACATGGCCAAAATGTAAGAAGGAAGGAAGGGGCTGAGCTTTCCCTGTGTCCAGTTTCTTTCCTCAACTAAGTAATCATATAAGTAACTCCTCCTGTCTTGGGAAGTAGAAGGTTAATGGACAGAAGTCAGATGTCCTGTTCCAATAGAAGGTTCCTCCACAAGGTAGATATATGTAGAGATAATACCTCCTTCTTAAGTTAAATTATCTCAGTAATGGAAAACTCGTTTAGGAATAGCAAATAAATCATTGTATTTCACACATTTATAGATTAAAGGTGAAAAAAACCATAGCCTTTTTAACAGAAGCAGAAAATTTTTTAGAAACACTCAAGATCCATTCACATTATATTTAAAAATTGAAAAAATAAGAATAAAAGAGAATATCATTAATCTAGCGAAGAGTATCTACAAATAATCCATAGCAAACATGATATTAAATGATGAAATATTAAAATTTTCCTTTAGGATCAGGAACATGGTAATTATATCTACCATTATCACTTATCTGCAGCTTTATATTTTAAGTCCTGTCCTCAAATTAGGAAGAAATTAAAATTAAAGATATAAGAATTAGAAAAGAACAAATCATTATCATTTTAAATTATTATAATTTTAGGTGATATGATTTTATTCATAGAAAATCCAAAGGAATCTATTGATGAATTATTAGAAGTCACTCAATGAAATGTTTTATACTATTATAGATAAATTATTATACTATAATGATTAAATAAGAGTTATACAAAGTTGTTAGATATGAAATCAATACAGAAAAATACATTTTAATCATACATTCTGTCCAGTAGCAGGTTTAAAAAATATATAATTGACAGCACCATCAAAAAACATGAAATACTTAGTATTGAGTCTAACAAATTTTTGTGAAAAATTTTTAAGGGGAAATAATATTATTTTTTTTGAAAGAAGAGACTCAAAGTGATAGATATACTATATTCAGGGATAAAAAGAATTACTATTTTAACATTATTGTATTATGACCTGTGCATAAGTTCAAACTTATTCTATATCCAAGTATGCCTAGTTCCCTGGAAAGCCAATTGAGAGGTATAAACTCTATAGGCTTTGGATATTCAGGGAGGATGCAAACTAAATGTGTTAACTAAAGCTTACCTAGAATGTGGGGGATTCATGTTAAAAGCTTGCTTGGAATGTGGGGGATATGTGTTAATTCAAACTTTCCTGTAGATATAACCTATCTGATATTCAGATAAAACACTTGAAGAAACTAACAAAAAGTCCTTTTGCATATAAAAACCATTGGACTCCCCTCTCCTATATCCTCTGTATAAAAGGAACCCCAAAATCCTATTTGGAGCTTGGTTTTTATTAGGACAAGAGTCATCCAAGTCCGGCCAGTCGTAATAAATCTTTCTTCTCAGAATTCTCACATCCTGGACTTCAGTACAGTGTACACCTGACTTCTCTCTGCTACATCTCTGGGGGCTTGTCTGGGATATGCTGAGCAGGCCAGAGGTGGCAACGGTTGATTGCCCCTCCCGGGCATTTCCTAGGAGGCCAGGAGGGCCGACGTAAACCCCAGCCCTGGGTGCCCCTTGACTTCTCTTAGTCCAGAAAGAGGTTGTGAATTCTGCCAGAGCCCTCCCAGAGAAACGAGGACTGGAGGGTTCAAGAGACCCTGAGAACACACACCAGACAGGTAAGACCTCTGGGGCATAGTGAAGGAAAAGCCTAATTCTGAAAAAAATTAGGAGGGGAGCCTGATCAGCTCTCAAAACAAGTCCCCAATACTGTTGAAGAAAAGGGAGAAAACCATCTTCTCTAAGTCCTAGAAAAAAAAGGGTGGTTGTGTGGTATGATTGTGGAGACTGAGTGAGATGCAGACATCCTCTTTATAAAAGTGATCCAAAAATCTTATTTAGGGCTCAGTTTTTATTAGGACAGGAGTCTGCCAAGTCTAGCCAGTAGTAATAAATCTCCCTTCTCAGAATTCTCGTGTCCTGGCCTTCAATACCACATATGCCTGACTTCTCTCTGCTACAACAATTGTTTGTGCTCAAGTTGATTTAAGGAGTCAGTGTTATCTCAATAAAAATCCCAATCGATTTGAATCTCTGAACTGACAATATGATAGCCAGGCCCTGAGCCTCAACAGACTTCAGCTCCTACACTCTGATTTATTGGACTTACCCCACTCAGCTAACATGGAGTTGAAGAAGGTCAACCACCAGACCATGGAGCCTAGAGTGCCTACAACTGAAAGCAGGAGGATTGCATCCAGTATCCATGTGGAATCTAAGCCCCACTTGACATAGTTGTTCAATGGACACAACCAATCCAATGTCCACAGAGAAAATGTGGCATTGGTGTGGGAAGGGTGGCCATGGTGGCTGCTGGGTGCGGGGAATGGGAGGAAGAGATGAGATGGGGAGGCATTTTCAGGACTTGGAGTTGTCCTGGGTGGTGCTTCATGGACAACTACGGGACATTGTAGATCCCCCCAGGGCCCACTGGATGGAACGTGGGAGAGTGTGGGCTATGATGTGGACCATTCCATTGACTATGGGGTGCAGCGATGTCCAGAGATGTACTTACCAGGTGCAATGGATGTGTCATGATGATGGGAGAGAGTGTTGCTGTGGGGGGAGTGGGGGGTGGGGGCGGTGGGGTTGAATGGGACCTCATATTTTTTTAATGTAATATTTTTTAAAAAAATGAATTAAATTAAAAAAAAAAAAAGAGTAACTTCAAAATAAAAAAAATAAAATAAAAATCCCAATCATTTTTATTGGTGCTTTGGCAAGGTAGATCTATTTTTATGGTTATTTAATGATCAGTAATAATACATACTTGAAGAAAATTAAAACAATGAAGGATTTGCTCTATCAGATGATATTCTTTATTATAAAGCAATAGTAATTAAAACAGCAAAATATTGACATATAGACCACAATAGTAAGCCCAGAAATAGACCCATATACATATGAATGCAAATGATCACAAACGTGGTATTGCAGAGCAAGGAGGAAAAGATGGGCTTTTCAATAAATAGTTTTGGAGGAATTGGGTATTCATAAGGAAAAAAAATGAAATCAGTCTACCACTTCACATTCCATATAAATATAAATGCCAAATGGATCAAAAACAAAATGTAAGGATATGAGAATATTTTCATATTCTAGGGAGACAAGATAAAAAACACTAACCATAGAGGAGAAAACGTATAGATTTGGACATACTGAAATAAAATATTTTTTTGGATAGCAGATGTAGCTCAAGTTGTAGAGCACCTACTTCCCATGTAGGAGGTCCTGGGTTCAATCCCTGGTATCCTAAAAAAAATGTTCATCAAAAGATGCTATAGCAATGTGAAAAAGATATTTGGGGTCATGGAAACCCCAACACACTGCAGTTTGGAGTTTAAATTTTTACATCTTTGGATAGTCATTTGGTATTATCTAGTGGTCTTGAAAATCTGCATATTCTATGACCTGGGACTTCCAAGGCTATATATTTATCCTACAGAAATTCCTGCTTAGGTGAACCAGATACCTATATATATAGGAATGTTCATAGCAGCATTGTTCCCAAAAGGCAGAAGAGAAAATGCCCTCGAGGTCCATCAAGAGCAGAATAGATACAACAAATTGTGGTTTCTTCATATACAGGGAAATTCTATACGGCAAAATGTAACTAAAATGAATGAGTGCTGCTGCACACAATTATATTTTATGCTTAAAAACAAAAATTTGAACAATAAAAGGTAGATTAAAAATAAATATATAGAATGATACATCTAGGAAAGTTAAACTGTGTGTTTGTGTGTATACTTACATAATTATATTAGCTTAAAATTAAGATTAAGTTAAATTAAAATTAAGATAATATGCCTATAAAGGGAAAGGGGTGTGATCAGGAAGGGGACACAGAGGGGACATGTGGATACCAGGGCTTCTCATGTGCTTTCATCATTCTAAGATTTACAGGATAATGGCCACATAGGTGCTACTTTTATAATTATTCATTAAACTAATATTTATAAGTTAAGATCTTTTCAGTATATCATTATATTTTAAATGATGATTGTATCTCAACCTCCCCCCGAAAAAATAAATAAATAAAGGAAATGATGCAGACTTGTCCTTGAAATAATTTCAATCTGATGAGGGATAACCTTGCAAGAACAATTATTTGGTTCTGGTTGAGTATAATAAAAGCTATAAGATAGGACCATCCATTGTTCTGAGATGTCACATAGAAGAGAACAATTAAAACGCAACTGTGCCTGAGGCAAGCATCTAAGTAAAGAATTAAATACCTTTCTCTTTCTCGCATTCCTGATTTACACAGTGCCTCCCTTACTCTTTCATGCAACTAGATAATAAGGGTACCTCTGCGTAAGGATCCTTAGTGAAGGAAACAAATATAAATTCTTGGTGTCAAAGATTTAAAGTCTTGAGCCAGTTATTAATCGGGAAATTTTAGAAAGTACACACAGTCATGAAGTTCTTGCTTTTGCCCACTTTTCTACTCCATATACTCTAACCAGAGAAAAGGGACCACAAGGCTGGGACTGGAGAGGCAATGACTCGGAAGCAAATACTAGTTGTCAGTCTGCTTCTATGTATTAAGGAGAGTTTGTGAATCTGAGCACAAAGAGGGCTTGTGCCTCTTTGGTACTACCTGGAACCCTGGCAGTCAAAAGCCTTAGAAATGTGCTTTGTGTCACATGAATATGAAAAAGAGAGAGAGAGAGAGAAAGCAAGAGAGCGAGAAAGCGAGGGAGAGCAGTGAGATGGGTTCAGGGGCTGATAGAAGGAGTGGGAATGTTTGCCCTGCTCTGGCTCATCTTGCAGTCCCAAAGAGAAGCAAAGTAGCACCCAATTCTTCTCCTGCCTACGGAAAGGGACACAGTAGTTAGCTGAAAGTGGGCACCTGTGGATGAGAAGGAGAAACCAAAGCAAATGTGGGACTTTGCAAAAATAACAAAGGTTGGCCCATCTCTGTGCCTCTGTTCTTCTGTATGCCCATTTTCATGCCTTGCCTGGCTGACAGGGACTTGAGACAAGATGGGGTAAGTAACATCACAAAAGATATTAGTATAAAATGGAAACAGAAAAGATATGAGTAATAGACACTCTTCTGTAACAGTTATGTAAACTCTTTAGAATGTAGTCTCAATTCCTGGAAGGAGGAAGAAGAAAATTGGGGTTGGGGAGAGTTGAAAACGTGAATTCAGAATCTTACTGAATTACTATTGAGCACTGAAACAAAGAACGATTTAGCCCTTCCTCAGTATAAAAGGAACTCAAAAATCTTGTTCAGGGCTCAGGTTTGAAACAAAAAGCTCCCGAATCCGGCCGGCCATCAATAAACCATTTTTTCCTTCTCAAAATCATTCCTGATTCCTGGCCTTTCTATATGCAAATAATTGAATCTCTCTAGTCTTCTACAACACTAGGAAGTTACACATTCACATTTTCTGTTTCAGGAGAATGGGAGCTTGATATCAGCAATTAAATTCAGTTATCTTAAACAAAGAAAGTTATGATCCAGACTTGGGTCATTAAATATTGTTCCTGTGACGTGTCCAACTGTTGGAGAAAATACAGCGCTTACTGGGACACAGAGACTGATTGACCATAAGCAGAGAATTTATTTATTAAGCTTCTCCCAATGGAGGGGATCTGAAGAACAGACTTCAGCCCACTCCTGAAGGGCAGGACTTGAATTTATACAGCACTTTCCTAGGTGGGGAAATGATAGGTAGTAGGAGGGGGTTGAGGAAGTCCATGGCTTCTTGAAATACTGCAGGAGCAAATGTTTCTTTTGATCTGTAAAGTTTCAAAGGGTTTAAATAGTGAAGTTTTCTGTCTCCGTCTCCCCCTGATATGCAGGTAGAGGTGTAAAGATTTCCATCTCCCTCTGATATGCAGATGGTGAAGATCTCTATTTCCCTTTACTCCTGTCTCTGTGGAGTTCCTCTGTTTAACCTGTGGGAAAGTGCCACACAGGGGAGGGGGTTTACCTTTTTCCCAGTGCATACCAGGGGAAACTGAGGTACGGCTTGATAATTATTGCAAACCTCTAACACCGACAATTTCCATTTCCAGTCAGTGGTCAATATTATGCAGACTCTATCTCTGGCTTCTCTGGAAACAATGGCTCATAAGTTATGGTGAAAAGTCTACCTGAGGTTTTCCTGCATAGCCAAATGTTTAGTTGAGCAATCTCAGTTCAGGAAAAGCTATGCTGGACGGACTCTGTAATTTGGCAATTTAGACAGTCTTTCTCTTCGCTGATACATTACAAGTCTTCTAGTGCTTGTTCCTTGCATTGAAAATACAATTTCCTAGCACTTAACTATTTAAATTTTGGGGAAAGGTAATTAAGGAATAATTTTCCTGTGGTGATGCTTGTGGTCTTATCAAATGAATCAGCTGTTAGCATAGCAGTGAAGGTTGCATCCAAACTGAACATGGTTTACAATAATGGAAGCAGATGGTTTACAGAGTTAGGGAATGAGAACTGATTATTGATTTGCTATCCTTGTAACAACATCAGTGGAGAGTGATAATGGACTGTACCACTTGTAACAGAGTAAATAGCCATTTTTATATTACTTGCTTTCTTGCAAATTGGCTACTAGCAGTGAGAGTAAAATATATGGCTGTCTCATATCTTGAAGCACTAAACAAATTGCTCTAGAGGAATGCAGTGAAGCACGGTAGAACATTTGCTGGTATTTATAACTTGAGCCCAGCTGAAAACTCCACATTAAAAAGTTGACAATTCTCCCTGTTTATTTACCACAGTCATCTGGGTATAACTTCCTCAATTTTTAGCTGCTGTTAGTTATTTTGGAATAACAGATAATTGTTTATTTAATTTAATTTAATTCATTTTATTTTATTTTATTTTATTTTATTTTATTTTATTTTATTTTATTTTCTAGTCTCACAACATTGAAGAAGTACTCTGGGGCTGTTATTAATGACAAAGTATAACCTATTTTCCAGGCTTGTATTTCTTGAAAAAGGAAAAGTATCCATAAACATAATAAAGCAGGCTAGTAAGATACAGAATTAATGGACGATCTGGAATCTGGCAGAGAGTCCACGTGAAAATCAGTAACCCCCAGATGGCTGCTGGAAGACCCCCATCCCTAAGATTCTGCTATTCAGAACAAAGTCTTCTTCTGGGAGCAAGGAAAAGCCCCAGATACTCCCCAGGGACTTTATCATTTGGCTTTCATGGGGAATTGATAGGTGGGGTGATCAATCAAAACAGCAAACAACTGGAACCCCTCCCCTGCCATTAGCAAAGGGGTTTAATAATTAATAGTTTATAAAGCAGACCATGAAGCCTGAGCGTGTATGTGCTCAGCTCTCTTGCCTCTGGACCTGTTCCCTGCCCTCTGCACACCTCCCTCGCCATTTTTCCTCTGCCATGTGGTCATGCAAGTAAACCTGGGGATTTATAATCTATAGTGGGGAATTGTAGCTTATAAATCAGCCCACTTTATCACTTTTCAGCCCCTTCCTCTCTACCTGAGACCCTGATCTGTTATTTTCTCCCATTTCTCTTCCCTCCCTTCCTGAATAAATTATTGGTCTGACTCACCCAGCATGCTCTTGACATTCATTTCTGCAGCATAGCCAAGAACCTAAATGAAATCCTGTAACAATAGTAGAAAGAAGTATCAAACTATAGGGATATAAATTTTAAAATGATTCTTCAAGAAAGGCTTTGTGCTGATTTGGAGCAAAACTTGGGTTTTTATTTTGTCTTTCTCTCTCTTTTTCATCATGGATTTCTTCTCACCTTTTACTTTAGTGCAGTTAGCATTCTGTAGGGCAAGCCACATAGGGATACTCATCTCTGCTTCACTCCTCCAACAACATTTTGTGTCTTCCTGTTGGAGGTACTCTGAGTCTGCATACACTTTACTACTGATTATATTTGTAAGCTAGATGATTTTATGTAATACCAGACTACATGGTTCATTTGAGGTAAGACAAACAGGTGTTTTCTACAGCTGCCATCCACAACTGTCCTAGCTATAAGAGTTATTTTTGGATTTGGGAAGATCTTTTTGTCTCTCACCAGGGAAGTGTATTTCTATCCCGAAATTGATCTATTTCCCAGCTACAGTAGTCCTATCATTGTTTAGATCAGGGATTCTCAAACCTGGTCTCACCAACCTAGTCCTCATGTAGACTTCATGTTGTTGGACAGAGTAAACAGGTGTCATTTTCTCTTTGTTCCTCTCAAAGATAATGGAATGAAAGAGTGGAGTAGAATATGAAGATAAGAGTCTAATGTCTATTTAAGGGATGCAGGCAGGGATGGCAATAGAATTTTCTCACTCTGATCTGATGGAGATAGCTTCCTGGATTCTTCTGATGAAAAGGATTCTGAGGCCATATTGAGGTTCAGCAGGAGAGAAATGTCATACTGAACAGTGCTGTCTGTTTAAGCATAGGATATGCATGTCACATGTGAATATCTTTCATTTGTATGAAACTTCACAGCCACTAGAGCATTTTCATAGGTTGCATATGGTCTGATCAGCATTTTGAATAAAAACGATATGCTCTCTTTTCTCATGTAAGACCACAAGAAGGGAAAAGATCCTGGATGGCACTCGAGCAGCTCAGGCAGGGCTCAGATCCCTTGCAAATAGTGGGAAGAGGGCATAGAATTTGTCTGAGGGAGATACACACATCAGAAAAGTGCCACATACATCATCCAGGATGGATTGGGGGTGTAGAGATGGAGAGGTGAAAGGGAAAAGTGTGAGTTGATATGCCTACATCTGGGAATGCCAACCATCCCCCATCCTCAGGTGAACTGCCTCCGTTAAACCTGCAGTTGAGTGGCCAATGCACAGAGAAAGGACAGATTCCTCCCAGGGAAAAGGGAGGGTTAAGAGGAGGGCCGACTGTGGTTTCTCTTTGGCGAATGTAACTTCCATAACTTACTATCTCAAAAGAGATATGGAAATTGAAGGATTCATATCCATGGAAGTGTTTGCCAAGGAATGCCATTTGCTGGCCAGCTGGGAAAGTGAAGGAAGACAGACTGGTCTCTCCTGATTCTTTCCCAGGCACAGTAGACCTGGTCAGGCCCCATTGTGGATCCTTGCCACAGTTTTTTTTCCTCCTCATCCCCTGCCCCCCGCCCTGCTGTTTTTGCTTTGTGTCCATTCAATGTGTGATCATCCGTATCTATTTCTCTTTTTGTCTTCTCTTCTCATCTTTCTCCTCTAGGATTCACCAGGATTCAATCCTGAGGACCTCTAATGTGAAGAGAGGTTCCCTGTCAATTGTGTCACCTCAGTTCCTGGTCTCTTCTGTGCTTCAACTTGACTCTTCCCTTCATCTTTCTTTTGTTGTGTCATCATCTTGCTGCGTGACTCATTTGTGTGGGCACTGGCTCTCCATGTGGGCACTTGGCTTGCTGCATGGGCCCTCGGCTCACCACATGGGCACTGGCTCACTGCATGACACTGGTTTGCCATGCAGACATTCATGCAGGCACTCAGCTAACCATGCAGGCACTCTCATGGGCACTTGGCTTGCTGTGCGGGCACCCACACAAGCACTCAGCTCAGCGTGTGGGCACTTGGCTCACCACAGGGGCACTCAGCTCACCACTCAGGCACTCACATGTGCACTTGGTTCAACACGTGGGTACCCATGTGGGCACTCGGCTTGCTGTGCGGGCATTCAGCTCACTGAGCTGGCACTTGGCTCACTGTACAGGTACTTGGCTCACCATATGGGTACTGGCTCACCATGCAGGCACGCTTTCTCTTCTTTTTCACCAAGATGCCCCAGGGCTCGAATCTAAGTCCTCCCATATGGTAAGGCGGAGGCCCTATCACATGAGCTACATCTGCTTCCCAATGCCACAGTTTTACTACTTAAATAGAGCAATATTAGAGTTTCAGAAAAAGTTAAACTAAAATTCAGAGAAGAGCTGTGAAATAAAATCACTAGGCAAGAGAAAGAATTTCATCAACAGAGCAAAATCATCAACATAAGCAGGTACCTAAGTATCAACAAAATATAACAACCACACTAAGAAACAGAAAGATATAACCCACTCAAAGGAACAAGCCAAGACTCTAGATGAGCCTCAGGATTTAAGACAACTAATAAATGAAGTTCAAGCAAATCTCTTTAATCAGTTTAAGGAGATGAAAGAAAATATGACTAAAGAGATAAAAAAATATTGAGGTGACATGGTGTGGGCATAAAGAACAATTTGAAAGCAGGCAAAAATAACTGAGCTTTTGGGAATGAAAGACACAATAGATGAGGTTAAAAATACATTAAGGTATATAATAGCAGATTTGAAATGATAGAAGAATGAGTAAGAGATTTTGAAGATATGACATTTGAAATTAAAAAGATAGAAGAGACAAAAAAAAAAAAGAAAGCAAAAAAATTGAACAGGGTCTCAGGGAACTGAATGACAACACAAAACACACAAGCATGCACATTATAGGTGTCCTAGAAGGGATAGAAAGAATATTTGAGGTGATACTGACAGAAAATTTTCCAACCTTTGTGAAAGACATGAATATCAATAGCCAAGGTCAATCTACCCCAAACAGAATAATTCCTAGTAGACCTACTCCAAGACATCTACTATTCAGATTGTGAAAGGCCAAAGATAAAGTGGGGATTTTGAGAGCAGCAAGAGAAAAGCAAGTTATTACTTACAAAGGAGCCTTAATAAGGCTAAGTGCTGACCTCTCTTCAGAAACCATGGAGGTGTGGAGGTTATGGTACAATATATTTAAGGTAATGGAAAAAGAAAACTGCCAGCCAAAAATTCTTTTTTTCTTTTACTATTTTTAAAAATGTATATTTAGGCTATAGAAATGTCACATAAAAATATAGGGCATTCCCATATGTCTGGCTCCCTATGCCTCCCACATTTTCCCACATTAACAATGTCTTTCATTAGTGTGGTACATTCATTACAATTGAAGAATACATTTTGAAGCACTGCCACTAAGCATGGATTATAGTTTACATTGTAGTTTACAGTCTCTCCCACACATTTTTATAGGTTATGGTAAAATATATAATGGCCTGTATCTGTCATAATGTCATTCAGGACAATTTCCAAGTCCCAAAAATGCCCCCGTATTTCACCTGTCTCTCCCTCTCCCTGCCCTCCAAACTTCCAGTGGCCACTGGCTCCACATCAATGATATAATTTCTTCCATTGCTAGAATCACAATAAGTCTATACTAGAATAACAGTAAGTCTACTTTAGTCCATAGGTCATTCCCCAATCCTGAGGATTCTGGGATGGTGATGCCCACTCCACCTCTAATTGAGAGGAGACTTTGATCCCATGGGGAAGATGGATGGGACTCTCTTGCTTGGAGTTGTAGATTCTCTTGGTTCCTTGGGATGGTAGTTGTCCATCATCATCTCCTCATTATATACATATATAAGACCACAGATCTTACAGTTATGAAAGACAATGTCAAAAAATTTTTAAAATATTTTTCATTGTTTTTATTATTCCAAATCTTTATTTTTTTTAAAAAAAATTGTATTCTATTTCTTATTTTTAAAACTATCATTTCATTTTCTTATTAATTTTATTCAGTTATTTTGTTGGCTTCATTATTTAAGATGTTTTGGAGCACAGAAGAGTTATAACTATGACAGTGGAGGATCTTTTATGTGGGGTGTCAGTGATGGGGGATACATGGGAGGAGGGTCATCTGGGCATATATGTAAGACATATAAATGTGTTCAATTGTTCATGGGGCATTGTCATGGTGGGTGGAGATTCACAAAATAACTGAAAGAATATTGAATTCCCATCTTAGGGATCTCTGCCACATTCTCTAATGGAACAGCAAGAATCCCCTGAGTACAGGGGCAATGACTAGTGAAGGAGGATGATCCATTGAAGGACCCTTAATATTGATGATGGCACTTATGAACCTTTACTCTTGAAATTGAATTACTCTTGAAATTGTATTACAAGGAGCCTAATATACCTCTTGAGAGCCTTTTTGTTGCTCAAACGTGGCCTCTCTCTAAGCTGAACTAAGCATATAAATGTATTACCTTCCCCCAGAGTGGAACATGACTCCTGGGGATGAGCCTCCCTGGCACTGAAGGATTACTACCAAGCACCAACTAACAAAGCCACTGGAAAAAGACCTTGACCAAAAGCGGGAAAAGGTAAAGACAAATGAATAATAAATAGCTACACACCTAACATAGGTGTCCCAAAATACATGAAAAGAGCACTGGCAAAACTGAAGAGAGAGGGAGCAGGTGTAGCTCAGTGGTTTGAGTGCCTGGTTCCCATGTACAAGATCCCGAGTTCAATCCCTGGTACCTCCTAAAAAATAACTGAAGAGAGAAATAAATATTTCTGCAATAATAGTTGGAGACCCCAAGATTCCACTCTTAGCATTAGATAGAAAATCTGGACAGAGGATAAATAAGGAAACTGAGAGCTTGAATAATATGATAAGTGAACTAGATCAAATAGGCATTTATAGAGCATTACACCCCAAAATAACAGATGTACATACATTCTTTTCAACTTCACATGGATCTTTCTCCAGTATAGACCATATGTTAGAATATAAGTCAGACCTCAAGAAACTATAAAATATTGAAATTACATAAAACACCTTCTCTGATTATAATGGAATTAAGTTAGAAATTAATAACAGGTAAAAAAAGGGAAAATCCTCAAATATATGGAGATTAAACAATACACTCTTAAACAATCAATAGGTTAAAGAAGAAATTACAGGAAAAATCAGTAAATATCTGGAGATGAATGAAAACAAGAACACAACTAATAAAATCTATTTGATACAGCAAGGGCCATGCTGAGAAGGAAATTTATAGCCCACAATGCTTATATTAAAAAGAAGAAATAGCTAAAGTCAAAGGGCAACTGCACATCTGGAGGAATTAGGAAAGAATAGCAAATCAATCCCAAATCAAGCAGAGAGAATGAAATAATAAAGATTAGAGCAGAAAAAAAATTAAATGGAGAAAAAAAATAGAAAAAATCAACAGAACTTAGAGTTGGTTCCTTGAGATCAACAAAATCAATAAACAGCTAGATTAACAAAGGAAAAAAAAAGAGAAGATGAAAAGAACTAAAATCAGAAATGAAAAGGGTGACATTATCACTGACCTAGCAGAAATAAGAGATTATAAAAGGATACTATGAACAATTATATGCCAACAAACTAGACAATGTTGAGGAAATGGACAAATTTCTGGAAACACATGAACAAATCACACTGATGCTAGAAGAAAGAGAAGACCTCAACAAACCACTCACAAGTAAATAAATTGAATCAGTCATCAAAAACTTCACTAAAATGAAAACTCCAGGGCCAGAGCCTTCACAGCTGGCTTCTACAAAGCGTTTAAAGATCTAACACCAATCTTGCTTAAACTCTTCAAAAAAATTTGAACAGGAAGGAAAGCAACAAAACTCATTCTATGAAGCTTACACCACCCTAACACCAAATCCAAAAAAAGACATTATGAAAAAAGAAAATTACAGATCAATTTCTTTAATGAATATAGATGAAAAAATCCTTAACAAAATACTTGCTAATCAAGGTCCAAAATCACATCAAAAAATTATACATCATGATTAAGTGGGCTTTATACTTGATATGCAAGGTGGGTCAACATAAGAAAAAGAATCAGTTGTAATACACCACATTAATAAATTGAAGAAAAAAATCACATGATCATTTCAATTGTTGCAAAAAAAGGTGTTTGACAAAATACAACATCCTTTCATGATAAAAAAAACTCTCTGAAAGATAGGAATAGAAGGAAACTTTTTCATTATAATAAAGTGCGTATGTGAAAACCCATAGCTAACATTTCACTTAATGGTGAAAGACTGAAAGCTTTCCACTGATGTTGTGAATAAAACAAGGATGCCCACTGTCCCCTCTGTTATTTTTGCAAGAAATTCTAGTTAGAGCTATCAGTCAACAAAATGAAATAAAAGGTACCCAAATAGGAAAGGTAGAATAAAACTTTTATTTGCTGATGACATGAGCCTATACTTAGAAAATTTTTAAAAAAGCCACAACAAAACTATTAGAACTTATAGACAATTTCAACAATTTGGCAGGATACAAAAATCAGTAGTGTTTCTATACACTACTAATGACCACTCTGAGGAGGAAGTCAGGAAAAAAAATTCTATTTACAACGGTGACTAAAAGAATCAAATATTTAGGAATAAATTTAAGGACATAAAGGATCTGTATTCAGAAAACTAAAACATTGCTTAAAGAAACTAATGATCTAGAGAAATGGAAGGATATTCTGTGTTCATGGGTTGAAAGAATCAATGTTATTAAAAAGTCAATTCCAGGTCATCAGAGGGATCGCTCTTACACACACCTCAGCAGGATCCCAGAGACAGCCAAAGTAGATACAAGCCCAGGTATAGGTTCTTCTGAGGGTTACAGAGACCCACAGTTTCTATGGTCATGGCAGATGGAGTTCAGTGTCATGTCAGTTGTGTTTGGAGTTTGTGTTCCTGAGTGTGATGGAGTTGAACTCAGATGTGATCTTTGTTCACAAGCCTCTCCTGTTACTTTTACTGGGTTTTGGTGTATGTTCAGGGGGTCTGAATCCCTGGACTTGTGATAGCCAGACCCTGAACCTCAACAGACTTGCAACTCCTATCCTCTGGTTTATTGGACTCATTCCAGCCAGCTAACAGGGAGGTGAAGAAGATCAACAACCACACCAGGGAGCCAAGAGTGCCTACAACTGCAAGCAGGAGAATTGCATCCATCATCCATGTGGAATCTGAGCCCCCTCAATATAGAGGTGGAGTGGACATAGCCATCCCAGGGTCCACAGGATGAAGGAATAGAGTATGGTTTAGAGTGGATTTACTGATATTCTATTCTGGAACTATTGTGAGTAGTAATGGAAGAAAATGTAGCATTGATGTGGAGAAAGTGGCCATGGTAGCTGCTGAGGGTAGGGAGAGGGAAGAAGAGATATGATGTAGGGGCACTTTCAGACTTGGAGTTGTCCTGGGTGGTACTGTAAGGACATTTGCTGGACATTGTAAGTCCTGCCATGGCCCACTGAGTGGACTGGGGGAGAATGTAAACTACAATGTAAACCACTATCCATGTGGTGCAGCAGTGCTCCAAAATGTATTCACCAAATGCAATGAATGTGCCACAATGATGAAAGAGGTTGTTGATGTGCGAGGAGTGGGGTGAAGGGGTGGGGGCTATATGGGTACCTCATATTTTTTGAATGTACATTAAAAAAAAAGACAAAAAAAAAGTCAATTCTACCAAAACTGATCCTCAGGTTTACCACAATCCCAATAAAAATTCTAATATCCTTCTTTGTACAAGTGGAAATGCCAATTTTCAAATTTATCTGGAAGGGTAAGAGCCCCTGAATAGCCAAAACAGCTTTAAAAAGAACTAAGTTGAAGTATTCTTACTTCCAGAATTTAAAGCATATTATCTAGCTACAGTGGTAGAAACAGCATGGCATAAAGATAAAGAGATTGGGAAGCAGACTTGGCCCAGTGGATAGGGCACCCGCCTACCACATGGGAGGTCCATGGTTCAAACCCTGGGCCGTGCCATGCAGGGGTGCCCCCCGCATGGGGGATCCCTACACGCAAGGAGTGCACCCCATAAGGAGAACTGCCCAGCACAAAAAAAAGTGAAGCCTGCCCAGGAATGGCGCCGCACACATGGAGAGCTGTCGCAGCAAGATGACTCAACAAAAAGAAATACAGAGTCCCATGCTGCTGACAACTACAGAAGTGGAAAAAAAGAAGAACATGCAGCAAATAGACACAGAGAAGAGACAACTGGGACGGGGTGGAAGGGGAGAGAAATAAATAAAATAAATCTTTAAAAAGAAATGCAACCCTTAAAAAAAAATGATAAAGAGATTAACCAATAGAATCAAATTAAGAGTTTGGAAATGGGCCCTCACATCTATGGTCAAGTGATTTTTGAAAAGGCTGTCAATATATTCAGTTGGGTCAGAATAGCCTATTCAACAAATGATGCTGGGAAAATTGAATATTCATATCTAAAAGAAAGAAAGAGGACCCTTATCTCACAACTTACACAAAAATTAATTCAAAGTGGATGAAGGACCTAATATAAAAACTAGAACTATAAAACTCCTTTGAAGAAAAAGTAGGGAAACATCTTCAAAATCTTGTGCTTTGTGTTGGTTTCTTGGACCTCTAACCCAAAGTACAAGCAACAAAAGAAAAAATTGATAAATGGGACTGCCTCAAAATTAAATACTTCTGTTCTTCAAAAGAATTTGTCAAAAATGTAAAAAGACAGGCTACTCAATGGGAAAAAAGTCTTTGGAAACAGGATATCTGATAAGGGATTGATCTCCATGTTATATAAAGAGATCACTCAATTTAATAACAAAAGACAATCCCATCAAAAATATGCAAAAGAATTGAACACACATTTTTATGAAATGGAAATACAAGTGACCAAAAGACACGAGGGAAACGGACTTGGCCCAGTGGTTAGGGCGTCCGTCTACCACATGGGAGGTCTGCGGTTCAAATCCCGGGCCTCCTTGACCCGTGTGGAGCTGGCCCATGCACAGTGCTGATGCACGCAAGGAGGGCCCTGCCACGCAGGGGTGTCCCCCGCGTAGGGGAGCCCCACATGCAAGGAGTGTACCTGTAAGGAGAGCCGTCCAGTGCGAAAGAAAGTGCAGCCTGCCCAGGAATGGCGCCGCCCACACTTCCCGTGCTGCTGACAACAGAAGCGGACAAAGAAACAAGATGCAGCAAATAGACACAGAGAACAGACAACGGGGTGGGGGTGGGGGGAATTAAATAAAAATAAATAAATCTTTAAAAAAAAAAAAACAAAAAAACAAAAAAAACAAAAGACACATGAAAAGATATTCAGCATTTCTAGTTATTAAGGAAATGCAGCTCAAAACTACGATGAGATATAATCTCAAAATGCACAGAATGGCCATTATTAAAGGAACAGAATATTTCAAGTGCTGGAGAGGATGTGGAGAAAAAGGAATATTCCTTCACTGTCTGGTGGGGCTGTAAAATGGTGCAAGCTCTGTGGAAGATGATCTGGTGGTTACTCAAGAAACTGAATGTAGAACTGCCTTATGATTCAGCCATCCCTCTACTACAAATGTATTCAGAAGAGCTGAAAACAAGGAAGCAAATAGATATTTGCACACCAATGTTCATAGCAGCATTATTCACAACTGCTAAAAGAAGGAAACAATCTAAGTGTCTATCAATTCATAAATGGATAAACAAGATGTGATATACTTATACAATGGAATATTTCTCAACTGTAAGAAGAAATCAATTGGGGAAACTCATGACAACATGGAGGACCTTGGGGATATTACATTGAGGGAAATAAGCCAGAAAAACAAAAAGACAAATATGGTCTCATATGAGACTCATAAATACACTAAGTAGACTTAGGGAGTTGGGCTACGAGGTACAGGTTGGTGGGAGATGTAATGTATGATGAGAAGGGGGCGAAGATGGTTGTATGTAGAATGCTTAATAAAGTCAAAGGTAAATATGTGGTAATGGCTGTACTTGATGGTAACACATTATAATGAATATACCATACACATACTGCTTTATGGATGTGATTGTGGCTGAAACAAGTAATCTAGGAAGATTAATGTTAGTTTGAGGGCCGCTGAAGGATAATAGTAATAATGTATAACAATGATTTTGGAAGTAGATGAGGATTGTGCTTAATAATATAAATACAGGAATGTTCTACTACAGGGTATTAAGAATGTGGTGATACATGGTTAAAATACAACTAACGTAGTTTATGGACTATAGTTAAAAACAACTTTGTAATGTTTGTAGCAAAAGCAAAGTTGGCATTATATTAATTCTAAAGGTAAAAAAAGAAAAATTTTTTTTGAGATTTTACTATAATTAAGCATTTTTTTCTCTTCTTCATTTATTTCATTAAGAGACCTTGACTATGTCATTTAACTAATCTGTGTTCATCTGTGTATCTTTCTGAACAACAGAGGAACACCTGAATTAGCAGTGAAATAAAATCCCCAAAAAAGAGCTTTTTAGGAGTATTGTTTCCATAACTTGTCGAGCTGCATTTTTCTGTTCTTTTATTTTTCTGAATTTGAAATAAAATTGTTAATTAAAACAAAAAAAAAGACCAAAAGAAGGAACATGTAGGATATATTACCAAAGTGACACAAATATTGCTTAGTAATTTAGAAATTGCTTATATTCTTTGTAACTCAATATATACCTACTTCTATCATGAAGATTTAGTGTGTCTATAAAACCACCATTTGTTGAGAGAGGATCAAATTCTTTAGGCAAATATGAAGTAGAGAAATGCATTGCATATTCCAATTTTATTCTAATGTTTAGTTTCCACAAAAATCCTCTCTTTCTGGGCCCTTAATTTATAGCATTTATTTTTGTTTGGTGGAGTAATCAATAGGTATTCCTCTTAAATGTTTACCTCATTTTGAATTCTGAGGCTTATTTATGATGAAAGTAAATGTTTTTATTTAAAATTCACTTCCATGTTCTTATTGCTTTGCAAGCAAGGATTGTTGTGCATGTCTTTAGCCAGACATAGTAAATATCATGGGTTATTCAGCCATGCTCTTAGAATAGAGATTCTTTTATCATAAAATATATATCAGCATAGGAACACTGGTTTTATAAAGACACTGCTCTTGTAAGTCATTATTGTAAACATATTTACTGGTCTTCTACTTAATAGCCTGTTCTGAAATCCACCATAAAGCAATACTGAAGCTTCCTATTATAAACTTAGGGTGTCAGTATTTGTTATCACTAATGTGTACCAAAACAGAGCAAATGCTGTGACATAAATGAAGTCTCAAGAAATTTTGAAGATGAAATGAGAGGAAGTGTTGTCTAATGATAGCATAATTAAACTAGAAATCAGTATGAGAAAGATTTAAAGAAAACCACAAAATATTTAAAATTAAAGCAACATGTGAGTCCATACCTTAACTAACAGTAATATCTTCAAAAGTCCTATTAACAAATGGGTTCACACCCACAGGTATGGAGATTAAGACTTGAACATGTCTTTTGTAGGTACATGATTCAACCAAGCAGTTAGAATACATAAATAATGTTTTACACTAATCAGAAAAGAAAACAAACTCAATTTGAAAAAGAGAGAGAGAGAGAGAGTTGGGACATTTTGTTTTGTTTTGTTTTGTTTTTAGAACAAATTTTTATTTTGAAGATGAAAATTTTTCTTTGGCTATGCAAGCTTCATTTCCTTGTTTAAGGAGTTTCTTTGTTGGGGTACAGGAATGGGTTGCATTTTCTGTATTATTTTATTGGATCACTTTTCTGTTTCTGTTTGAATACTTCCAGGGTTGCTTTGAATACACATCTTTGTTTTCCTCTGAACAGAATATCTGCCCTTTTTCAAAATTATGTCATAAATTTTAAAGAGTAGCCAGTTTAAATCCAGCTATTTCCATTAACATCCATTTCTTTATTTCTTTTTTTTTACTCAATTTATTCATTTTTTTTAAAAGATATTACATTAAAAAAATACGAGGTCCCCATTCACCCCCACTGCCCCCACCCTACCACTCCCCCCACAGTAACACTCTCCCCCATCATCATGTCACATCCATTGTGTCTGGTGAGTACATCTCCGGGCATCACTGCACCCCATGTCCCGTGTTCCATACCATAACCCACACTTTCCCACGTTCCATCCAGTGGGCCATGGGAGGACATACAACATCCGGCAATTGTCCCTGGGGCACCACCCAGGACAACTCCAAATCCTGAGAATGCCTGAGGTGGGACATTTGAATAGGCACTTCACTAAAGAATATATCCAAATGGCCATTAAGCATCTGAAAAGATCCTATTAATCTTCAGTGAACTACAAATTGATTCTACCATGAGATAACACTACACACTAGTCAGAATGGCTTTTAGAAAGACAATAACATAAGTTGGCAAGAATATGGAGTAACTGGAGCTATACCTTAAGGGTAGACATGTAAATTGATATAAACACTCAGGAAAACTCTTTGGGACATAGGGCATATACCTATCCAATGACCCAGCATTTCTACTTTTAGGTATATACCCAAGAAAAATGACTGCTCATGTCCTTTAAAAACATAAGCAAGAATGTTCATAGCAGATTTATTCATGATAGCCCCAAACTGGAAACAATCAGTTTGAAATTATAAGTTATCAGTTTATAAATTATACCACAATCTATTTATTCAGTGACAGCAATAGGAAAGAAAACCCACTGTTAACACACAAAAACATGAATGAATCACACAGATTATACACTGAGCAAGAGAGACAAGACAGAGAGGAATACATGCTGTATGATTTCATTAACTCAAAATTTAAGAACAGGCAAAATTAATCCATGTGGATGTAAGAGGAGATGTCAGGGTTGTTGGAAATATTTATATCACAATAAAAAAACAACAACAATAAAAATTAAATTAAATTTGAGCTTCTTGGTAGTTTTGTGATTTTATTCATTCAAGTTGGTCAACAAATTCTGATTTTTGAGTATAAACTCTGTACTGAGCTCTGTTTTAGATACAGGGGCCCTACTATGGTTACTGATTTGAAGAAGGAACTTCATCTTTCTGAACTCAGTTTCCCCATTCATAAATTGTGAACCATTATAGCCCTTACATCACAGACTTGTTTTGAGGATTAAAGGACATAATATAATTGTCAAGTCTTTGCCAGAAGTATTCATTCATTCACACCCTACACAAAGTTAATTGAAATGGATTGCAGATATAAAGGAAAAGTTAATAATAGAAAGCTTAGAGAAGAAAAAAATAGGAAAAAGTGTTTGACTTTAGGAGTAGGCAAAGATTTTATAACCAGGACCCAGAATGTATTTACCATAAAAAAGCTGATGAAATGAATTTCATAAAAATTAAAATGTTATACTCTTAAAAGACATTGCTAAGAAAATGAATAAACACATCACATTCTAGGAGAAAATATTTGCAATACTTATATCTGGCAAATTAAATGTGTTCAGAATATATAAACTACTGTAATTCAATAAGAAGAAGACAAATAACTCAATACAGATTACTAGAATTCTTGAAAGGTACTACACAGAAGATGATATATGACTGGCCATTGAGAACATCAAAAAGTGCTCAACATTATTAGTCAGAGAAACAAAGTTTAAAACCACAATGAAATACTTCATATACCTCGAAGAATGGTAAAAAATTTGAACTATAAACAACAATAAATATTGTCAAGAATAGGGAACAATTGGTACTCTCATACATTACTGATGGGACTATAAAATGATCCTACAGCTTTGGAAATTTGTTCAGCAGTTTTGCACAGAGTTAAGCAAATACCTGTCCTATAAGCCAACAATTTTTCTTCTAGATATTTTCCCAAGAAAAGTGAAAATATATGTCCACAAAAGGACTGATATAAGAATGTTTGTAGAAGTTTTACTCATAATAGGACAAATTATGGAAGAATAAGAGTCCTGTGAGAATAAATGGGTAAAGAAATTGAGTGGTCATAAAATGGAAGGCTATATAGCAATATCAACAGAGATACCACTGATACACAGAACAAGGATGAACTTCAAAAGCATTACGTTAAGAAAAATAAGTCAGGCACAAAAGGGTACTTGGTATACTGCTCCATTTATACTAAGTTCTACAAAAGGTAAAACTAATCTAAGAAGGAAATCTTTATATTAGTTGCCTCTGGAGTCAACAAGGCACAAAGAATGGACAGGAGGATCTTTCTAGGGAGAAATTAATGTTCTATATCTTGATAGATGGTGGTATGCTGACCAACTAGTTCTCCATAGTGGAGAAGAGGAGTTGAGGAGAGAGTGGGAGGGAAGGAAGGAAAGTAGAAAGGAAAGGAAGGAGAAAGGGAGAGAGGGAGGGAGGAAGAGAGTGAGGGAGGGAGGGAAGAGAAAAGAAAAAAGTAGACTCACAGAGGTAGAGTCTGAAATACAGGCTACCAGAAGATAGACAGTGAGTAGAGAGTGGTGAGTGAGTATATGCTCAATCTAGGTAAAATCTGTGATACGGTGCGTGGGGAAGATTGGGCAGGGGCAGGAATGATGGTGGTGCAGTGATGTGAATGGGGTCCACGATGCTGGAGTGTGAGTGTGAGTGGGGTTGGGGGATGGGTTGGGCTATCCATAGAGCTTGGGGAAGGAATGGAGGAAAGAACAGGCGAACTCTGGGGAGGTAGAGGACTGGTTGAGAATACAATTGTGGGAGTGTTCTTTTGGCAACTGTAGAACTGGAGGGTCATTGGTGCAGGGTGTCAGTGGTGGGGGGTATGTGGGGAAGGGTGCACCTGGGGCATGCCTCTATGGAACATGAATGTGTTTATGTTTATGTGGTCATAGAATGTTAACTCAGTGGGTGGAGGTCAAAACCATAACACAAAAATATTAAATTCCCATCCTGGGGAGTCTTGCTACATTTTCAAATGGAGTGGCAAGATTCTCTAAATCTCTAGAGTACATAGGCAGTACCTAATAAAAGAAAACAGACCAATACACCAAGCCTTCAATATTAATGCTTGTTCCTATAAACCTTATTCTTGTAAAATTGAAAACTAAGTCTATTAATATCTATTGCCTAAGAGTTACCTGCTGAAAACCTCCCTGTTACCCAAATGTGGCCTCTTTCTAAGCCAAACTCAGAAAATAAACTCACTACCCTTCCCCCCCATATGGAACATGACTTCTGGAGATGAGTCTCTCTGGCACAAAGGGATTATTACCAAGTGCCAACCAGCAATGCATTTGGGAAAAGACCTTGACCAAAAGGGGGAAAAATTAAATATACATGAGTTTTTCGGCCCAGAGATTCTGAAGTAAGTCGGGAGGCCATTCCAGAGGTTACACTTATGTATGTCTCAGGAGGCTCTCACTGACTGCAACAGTAAACAAAGCCTCAAACGGGTGTTCCCGAGGGCTTTAGAGAAATCTAGACCCTATAGGCAAGACATACAACCACATTAAATCAGCACCCTGTCAGTGGGCTTAACTTTTTTCCCAATGTAACAGAGTCAGGCTCATTTATAATTTTCCTACCATGATTCTTCTACCCCTTTTATTTGAATCTATACTGACCACTTAAATATATTTCCCAGAGACTTAAATCTTCAGCCTGTTCACATGCTGGTAAAACCCTGAATCTCAGCAGAGTTGCAGCCAACACCTACTCTCCAGTTTATCAGACTTACACAGAACAAGTAACAAAACAATGATAATGGACAGCCCTCATCCCCCAAAGCAAAGAGTATCTACAACTGCAAGCAAAACTATCCCTGCCATCTGCTCGATAGCATCTAAGCCTCCTCGCAAGTTGTAGCAGAATGAGTATCACCATGCCCAAATCCTCAAAACCGAGGAATTAACAAACATAAGGGGGGGGGGGGATGCAACCATAGACCAAAGTAGATTTATTATTATTGTGGTAATGGAAGAACTTGTAACATTGATATAAAGATAGTGGTTACCGGAGGTTCTGAAGGGAGGGTGAGTGAACAATAGGTGGAACATAGGGCATTTTTAGGGCATTGGAATTGTTCTGCATGATATTGCAATGACACAGGCCATTATCGATTTTGTCAAAACCTATAAAATTATACATTAATAGATGCCTTCATCCCTTAATACTTACAATGTAAGTGTAAGCCATAATGTAAACTATAGACTATGGTTAGTGACAATGCTTCAATATTTGTTCATCAATTGTAACAAATCTACCACATTAAAATAAGATGTTATTAGTAGGAGAAACGGTGAGAGTGGGTGGGGACGGGTAAATGGGAATCCCCTATATTTTCCATGTAACTTTTCTGTAATCTAAAATTTCTTTAAAAATAAAGTTAAAAGAAAAGAAAATAAAGCTTTGATTTGTAGCAATTGCAGATTTCTCTGGTGTAAACATTTCCACTATGGCTGATTTTAAGCTATCAATGGCCTAACACATTAATTGCAAAATTTTTGAATATTTAATTGGTTCTTACAAGCTTGTCTGAGCTTGTTTCAACATGTCACTGAATGTTCATGTATGCACATGTCAATATTCATCAAATTGTACTCTGAAGATCTGTACATTTCACTATATACAAATTATACCTTAATAAAAACATTATAAAGTAAGAATTTATCATTTCTACATTCTATATAGTCTAGCTAGGCATAATCTTCCACAAGCAACAGTTACAATTTAGCTAAATTGTGTATCTCCTCCCTTTTTGCAATGTTTTGCATACATTTTCCCATGTAGTATTTTATATTGTTTGTCTTCTCTCTAAGAAAATGGAATGCTATTATACTAGACTATGTATCCAAGGGGTTAGGCTCAAATACCAGGATCTTCCTAGTCTTATGCTAGGTCAGAGGGCCATCCATAGGAAGGTAAAAATAATTTATGCTGCTAGCCTAGCCATTAGATTAACCAGATGCCTTTCTTAGGAATTTGAATAGGCCACACTTGAAGACCAAGGCAACTTATGTTTGCTAGAGCTGAATTTTTCCTAAAGGAGATTTTGGTCATGGCTGCCACCAAAAACTATGAAGTTATGAAGATGATAACAGAATGAGCAAAATAGAACAGAAGCATGAAGAAAAAGTAAAACACTGTGAATTGAAGTTCATAAAACTGTTAGGTGATAATAATCATAGATGCCATGTATTGCACCATTACTTTATGCCAGGTCCTGTTATATAGAACTTACTCATTCATTGCAATGACACAAAGGTAAAGATAAGTCAAGGTTCAGACAGGAAAACAGAGTCATTGTAAGTATTAAGGGATGAAGGCATCTATTATAGAAATTAGACCTCACATAAATATAAAGGAAGTGGAAAATGCGAAGTCTGGAATGAAAGAGTCAGAGAAGGTCAGATAAACCATCAATAACCAGTCAGCCTAAGGCATTGGTAGACATGGGCAAATTGAAGCTTGCGAACAAATGTAAGAAGTCAAGCACATCTGGCCATTGTAGTAGGGCTGTGAAGGGGTAACTCTATGGGAAACTTGCTCTACGTGGCTCTTGTTTTGTGAGCCAAGCACCTGGTGGAAGGCCTGGTGCCACTGTTGATCATCAGGGCAAGCAACTGGTAAGATGAATTGGGCATGGAATGGAGGATAGAGAAAACAGTCTAGATCCTGCCAGGCATTTCCACATCTGCTCAGCATCATATCTAACCACAGTGAGCATCTGAAAGGAATAGCTTCTGCCCCACTTGAGCAAGTTTATCTTCTAGCCAACTCTAAACTGGAACCATATAGGGAAAGCACCTCAGGATCTATATTGACCTATGCCAAACAGACATAATGCAAAGCAACACAATATCATTTCCCCATTTTACAGGAAAGGAAAGGAGCACTCAAGCTGGTTAAACAATCTGACCCAGGTTTTTACACACTAAATAGGTGGCTAAACCGGGACTCAAACCCAGGTGCATCTGATGCCAAACTCTGTACTTCATTCACCACTCTAATATAAAGATAAGATTATCAACCTCAAATGTTTTCTAGTTCCAGTTCCACATGATTACAATTAAACCAATCATCATAAGACGTTTATATACAAGAAGTTGGTACCTGGTAACCAAGTAACCCTACATGTAGTGGTTGTACAGATTAAATGAGGCTGTGTAGAAAGTGCTTTTAATAATACTTCGGCTATTAACTTTTGGTATCTGGTAGTTTTTGATGAATTTGGTGAGGTGACGCATATTCTTTAATGAAGGGAAAAAGCTTGAGTTAGGGGTGTGAAGTTCTGGACTCAAGTTTGCTTTGCCACTGATTATCATAACCTATGAACCTCCATTTTTTTCATCTATAAGTAAAGATACTTCTCTCTTCTCTATTTCCCAAGATTTTTGTGAAGAACAAGTAAAATGATATATCTGAAGGTGGTTTTTGTTTGTTTGCTTGGTTTTTAACTAAATGATTCACAAGTCACTAGAATCTATCTCCTGGTCCCTGGGCTTGATCTCTTCCAGCTAGCCCACCCTGCCTTTAAAAGCAGTTAGTGCTCTTCTCTATAATTAAGCCTCTATCTGTAATAATCTGTTATCCAGGAAGGTTTTTGAAGAAGAAACAAGACAAACGTGAAAATGTAATCTGCAAACCAGTAAGTAGCTTTGCTATTATTGTATCACCTCATTTTTATGGTTTCCAGCGTGTTGTTAGGCC